>NC_037673.1:84903939-85208939 GCF_003255815.1 Theropithecus gelada | reverse complement strand
TCTGGACACACTCAGTCTCCTTCATGACCTTTTCGTCCTTTGCTGGTTGTTAAAAGGTGGTGTTCCCCCAGAAGTCTATTCCTGTAACTCTTCATCATCTGGGTGATTTCACCTGTACCCATGGTTTCACCATTACATGATTGAAATTCAGCCTAGAAGTTGGTGTTTATGTATAACCACCTACAAAATATCCACTTGGCTATCTTACGCCACTTCAAGAGCATCATGTTCAAAATTGAATTTCTCATTTTTCAGAGCCTTCAGTAAACATGCTCCTCTTCTTTTCTTCCCTCTCTCAGATGGTGACACCTCCATTCTCTTGAATCATACCTGACTCTATCTACTACCTTGTCATCCCCTACAATGAATCCCCAGGAAATTCTGTCAATTATAATTCCCAAGTACTTTTCTATCAGACATTTTTTCTTCATCAGGACTTCTTATTTTATAGTTTGCTTTTTCCAACAGCCTTATAAGTAATCTTCCTCTTTTCAAAATTCTCTCCAAATAATTTCTAGACACGTGTGTTAAATATGTCTGCTTTTGATCTTCCTTTTGAAAATGCTTCAATTTCTTCTAATCATCTTGAGATAAAGCCCTAAATTTTTGAGTGTGGCATAATAAATCATTTTGTAACCTGTCCTCTGCCCACCTATGTAGCCCCGTAACTCTACACTTCCTTTTCCCCTTTTACGGGATAACTCTGGATGTCTTCAGATTTTGGCTCACGTGCTACTTTTTCCAGGGCATTCTCTTTGAGGTTCTTCCAATATGCCCTCATACAGCACCTGAGAGTGGCCTCTACCACAGTGCTTGAATCCAATGCATTATATTAATTGTTTTTTTTTTCTTTTTTATCTTTCCCACTGAATTTGGGAGCATCTAGAAAACAAAGACTATTTCTCATTTGTCTTTGTGTCATTAATATGGGATAAAATCCAGTACATAGCAATGCCTAGTGAATAAATGTTTTGTTAATGACTGAATTTATGGCTAAACAGTGCTAAGTCTGTTAGGAATTGCACTTGGATAAGGAAAATGAAATTTCCTCTTTCCCACCCCAGAAAAATCTCAGTGGATTAGACCAATGTGTGTTTTATTTCTCTTTCACGTAGAAGAAGTTCATGGACATTTACCATGCATTGGTGTGGCAGCCCCACAATTACCATGTCCAGTATCTTTAGACTTTCTCCTCCATGATTAGTACATGGTTTTCACACTCAAGGTCATTTTGTGATCCAGCATAGCTACTGGATTTTCTGCCTTTCTGTCTGTATTACAGACTAGAAGAAACAGGATCTGGGGAGAGAACAAAGCATAGCAATGCTTATCTGTCTGAGTCAGGTCACTTTAAGGAACTCTCCGAAAGCTCCACTTAGTCCTTATGCCTACTTTTTATTGGTTGCCACTATCTGCAAGGCAGGTTGGAAAATACAGTTGTTTAGCAGGACATATTTCCTCTTGGAATAAAATTAGCATCTGTTAGTACAGAAGGAAGAAAGCAGATTTTTAGTAGGTAAATTTTAATATTGACATGAGTGTCAAAATCAATTGTACCAATGATCAATTCTATAGGAGTCCTGAAAATAACCAAATGGTTAAAGTGTCCTTGCAGAAAGGAGGGACATGCCTGTAAATGAATTCTGAAGGACAGCAAAAAGATTTGAGTAGGCTTGAGCACAGAATAGGTTTTAGGAGCAGGAAAACACCATAAAGCTTAAAATTAAAGATCAAAGATGGTAGGTTAGGGGTATTTATTGTTTGCTGTTGGTATTTTCTCTACCAGATGCTGGACTCCTTAAGAATAGAGACTGTGGCCTAATTATTTTATTTCTCCACTAGATTACTTAGCACCTGATACCCAGTAAGTGCTCAGTGAATTACATTCCAGAAGTGACGCTGTGGATGGGATAGAGAACATGTTTAAAGACATTTTTTGAACACATAGAACAAGTTGGACTTTTTTTTCATGCATGACTGGAGGCACTAAAAAATTTTTAAGATGAATAATACAATAAAAATGATGTTTTCAGAGAACCAATTTCATGATAAAGGTGCTAGAAAGGGCCATGAAGAATATTTCAGAAGTTCAGTTTGATTAAGTAAGAAATTTATGTAGAAGGGAAGCGAAAACAGGGAATGGTTCCAGAAATTATTTGATACCAGTTTTTACCCTTGTTCTCTGATGTTACTTTTTCTCTTTCTCTGTTTTACTTTTCTCTATGTAAGTTATCACCTTCTCATGTACTATAAAACATACTTAATTCTTAAAATATTATGTTTTGGGGGTAATAAGATAGATTAGATACATACATACGAGAATTTTATTAGTTGAAAAACTGAGTTTATCTAGCCATTTTGCTATATTGCAGCTTATAGGATGTAAGAGGAAACTGACTCAAAGTGAAATTGCTATAATGCCTTAACCAGAGTGAGAACAGCCTCAGCAATCCGATCTTTCCTAATACCTACCTCACAAAGGATGTATTCAGGAAGAGTTGGAAGCAGAGAGAAGAAAGAGAGAGTTAGTCAAAACATTCAATACAGCACACTTCTTCACACAGATCATCCTCAGAAGTCTACTTATTGAAAGTTAGTTGTGAATTGGTTTGTTGGATTACAATGCTGGTGAAATATCCAAGTTAAAGAGACAGATCTGGAGATGAGAAATAAATTCACAGCTGGAAATACAGATTTAAGAATTATTATTGTTTATTAAAGTTGTGAAGTAGGAGCAGCTTTATAGGAAAGATAATCTACAACGATATAAACAAAAGGCAAAACAATAGCTACTAAAGATGGGATTTCAGATGATAATGATCAATGGTGTTTGCAACCATAAAACATTCTGCCTTAGGATGAAATGTATCTTGAAGCAAAGCTTAATGTCCAGACTTTTCCTCTTCCTCTCCTCTCCTATAGTTAGGGGTAGTAGGTGCCGTTAAGCCAGGACACACTCTAGGTCAGGGGTGGGAATGAGATGAGGCTTTTATTTTTGTTTTCAATATGTGGGTCCAAGTTGCTTTTTATATTTTGTATGTGTATTATTCTTCTTAAATTAAAACCACAGAAAATGCAATGTTGATTATGTAGCCCTGAGTATTGCCATATGAAGTTTTTAGATACCCAAAGGAGTAGGTTTTTGAAATATTGCCTTGCAGCAAGCTGACTTCTGAGGATGATCTGAGTGAGGTAGTGTGGCGCTATTGAATCTGTTTCTCTTAACCCTCTTTCCTCTCTCTGCTTCTGGAATGTCCTTCTTTCCCAGATTTTCCCACATACATCCTTGGTGAGGTGGGTATTAGGAAAGAAGGGATTCCTGAGGCTATTCTGACTGGTTGAAACAAAGAGTAATTTCTCTTTGGGTTAGTTTCCTCTTACAATCTATAAGCTGTAATATAGCAAAATGGCTAGATAAGCTCAGTTTTTCAATAGATAAAATTCCATGTATGAATGTTATGTGTGCATGTATCTATTTATGTGTCTAGCTATTTTTTATCTATCATATTTTCACTAATAAAATGTTATTTTTCCAATTCATTTGAATCCTTTAAGTGACAGGAGTTAATAGTTACTAAACAGAGGAAGATCTGTTTCCAGCCTTATAAAAATTAAATTTGTCATGTGGTTATGGTCTGTAGGTGGAAAATACAAAAGGCAATGTTGTTAGATAAGACAGATTCAGAGGAAAGAGATGACCAGATGACTACTACTGTCCTACTGAGTACCCAAGGGATGCTTCTGTGATAAGACAGTGACATATGTTTTTCAAAAAATTGATAAAGACAAACAAGAAATAAATGTCTATTGAGGATCACATATACCAACTATCTATAGAGCTGAGAAGTACAGCAGCAAGTACAACACTAAGAAAGGGAAGGCCCAGAGATTTGAATGTACAGCAAAGTCAAGTCAACAAATATCTCTTAAGAATTTATCTTGTTCTAGTCGGAGTGACCAAGAACAAGATGTCTTTAGGAGAAACTTGCACAGTAGAAGCTTAGACGCAAATCTTGAAGCCTGTTTTGCTAAGAGGCTTCTGGTATCTTTGGATGTAGTTTGTCTTTGAAAGAAAAACCAAGATGCAAGTGGTGATGGTGCCATCACCTTGAAGGTTTTTTTTTTTTCTTCTCCATAAATAGTATTTCACGAATCTCACCAAATTTAGACATACATATTGATAAAGTAATGCTTAGCATTGTGGAATAATTAATTCCTTTAAATATAGTCTTGAGAGAAGGATTTTGTCCTGTCCCTTGGTTCCCAATGAGGACAAGAATTTAAGCTAAAAATTAAGTTACCAGTATATGTCCCTATGGAAACTTGCCTATAAATTTTATTGACTTTCTCTGATAAATCAACTAACTTGTCATCTGTAATAACTCATATCTGATGAAAATAAACCTGTGACTTTTTTGAATTAGAATTAAGTCAAAAATTACTTTAAGCAAGGATCCCTTTGGTTGCATTCAGGAAACTTAATTATAACATAAGGGTTTTGCAATGAAAACATCTGCAATTCTGCAATCTGCAGTTTTGATTTCTACTTGTAATATTTATTAAAGTAGGCTTCTGAAAGAGGTAATCATAATTGCCTCTGGACCTCCCTTTAATTGCCCTTCTAGACTTAGCATGTTTTATAATTTTGATTTAAGAAAAAGTCATTCTCTCATTATCTGGTAAAGTAGTCAGGCACAGGAATTCTGAAAGCAAGTCCTAGGCAGAGCTTTATTTGCTTTCTGCCTCTGTTTACATTTGACCCCAGTTTTATCTGCAGAAATTATTTATGAAGCTCTTTTTTTCCCCTTCTTGCTTGTGAAGCAGCTCTTGGGTCTGCAAGCCATAGAGTAGTGTGCTCATCATGCATATATTTAGCACCCTAATCTCTGCAACCAGTTTTAGCTGCTTGTTATACTTTTCTTGACATTTTCTTGTATGCTTTCTGACATCTGCTTGCAAACTTCTGCAGCCTTTTCAATCCTGATATTCACTTGTTTCATCTGATGTTATCATTCTCCTTAGATATGCAGATGTGTTACTTTCCTTCAAGTCCTGTCCCTTCAGTCTTTCTAGAAAGACTGTTCCAGAGACCTACTCACATTGCTTGCTTGTTTGTTTCTCTGGTAGTTTGCTGTTACACTATTTTCTGCCTCAGACCTCTAGTATTTGACAAATGGCATCATACTCTGCCTTTGAGAATCTTATGCCTTCAGTTCACTTTTTAATACAATCTGCTTAAAAAAAGCCACCACCACAACAAAACTGTGCAATGGATAGTATTTCAAAGATGACAATATTTAACATCAGCTTTCCTAACTGTTCTGACAATATTCATTGCAAAACTCTATTTCATAAGAGAGCTCAAAAGTTCTCATTAAATGAACACTTGTCAGAAATGATTTTATAAACTTAAGTAATTAGCAAGTTAAGGTGATGTCTCATCAGATGGCATCACTTTGTGTCAACAGTCATTCTTTCTGATCATCAAAGCCAAATTAATCATTTATTTGCCTCTAATATTGTATAGATCTACAACATTATCTGACTATTTGGTAATGAACCCTCAGTATAGGGCTTTCTTCAGATCTCTTATTTCAAAAGGCAGAATCTTTTGTCTCTCTGGAAATATGACACACTTGTAAAGCAATTTGTATCTCTGGAAAAGATCCCTGCAGGGATGCAAGCACTCAGCACCCATGATTTCAGGTAAGCCAAAACAGGTATTTAGATCCTGAAATTTTTCCATAGGGCCTCAAAGATCTGTGAAAGTGTAGATCTAATGGTGTATTTCTAATTTCTGGAGCAAAACCTCACTTGTTTCTATATTCCAATTGTCAGAAGACATTTGGGTAGTAGTTAATTGGTAAAAATCTGTCAGTGCTGAAGGTGAAGCAGTCAGGAGCTCAGCTTTCATCAATGCCCAATGGTGTGATGTCTCACACATAATATTTAAGTCAAAAGCTTAACCTCCCTTGTATATTTAATGCAAGATAAATTACCAACACAGCATTTTCAAGTATTTAGGTAACTCTATATTTGGACTGAGTTTGACTAGCAGCAACATATTTCTTCTAGTAACATTAATTTAAAAATTAGCTTTGTACATGAGGCTGTTTCTACTCAAGTCACTAATAATAATTAACACACAGTATTTGATTTTATATTATTAGATAGTTTATTACAGGAATCGTCTGCATTTATGAGAGATTCAAAAATCGTAAATGACCCAACTCTAAAAAAATACTCTCCTGTAACAGATAATAAAACCATTCTTAAGAAAAGTTAAATAACATTTTTCTTATTCACAAGACTTTGGACATTTTCTTTATCATCTTGGAGAAAAACACAAAGAAAAGAAAAAGCATAGCTTTCTGGAAAAAAAGTGATGCTTCCTTGGCTCTTTAAACATTGAGCTAAGTACATGAGTTATTGAGGTGAAATAAGTTGCTTTCAACAGTTGTTAATATATCATTAATAATCATACATGCAATAAATAACAACATATGAGTTATTTCCTAAGAGATATATGACTGCAAATTGCAGTAACAAATCACAGCGTGTGTAAAGAATGCTCATTACACTAGTGTGTACAGAAGCTGTTTTAACAACTGTATTCTTTATGGTGAAGCTCACCCTAATTAGCCTTGCAGATTCCTTAGGGAATGTGTGGAATGTTTGACATTGTGATGCTGGAGCTAAAGTCGGGGAAGAGTATATCGTTTCTGCACCAAGAAAGCACCAGGCCACAAGCCTGGATTTCTATCCAGTCACTTGTTTTAATGTATGCATTGTGCTGAAAATAAATAGCCTTAACAAACAAGTAGATAATAAAGGTATTTGGAATTAAATGACTAATGAAATCAATATTAAACATGTAAGCTAGACGGCAATGTGGACTAACAATATTTTTTTCTCAGTGGCGTCCCTTCCAATATAAAAGGCATGTAAACAAATTGCATGTCTATATGTGTTTGAACACCAGGATTTGTAGCCACAAATGTAAGAGGAACACAATTTGTAGTCTCTATTATATTCAAAAGCTAAATGGACCATATATTTTTTAATATAAAAAGAAAAAAAACAAGGATGAAGCACACAAAAAAGCAGCACGTTTTTTTTTTTTTTCCTTTCAATGGAGCACTATATGTGGATTCTGCTGCTCTGTTAGCTTATAGCTTGTTACTAAATCAGACCTTTCCTGCAGTGAAAAAAATTGCATCTTTTCGTTGTAATCCTTGACAGCTTAAAGTTTAATGGAGGTAGTTTTTTTTTTTAAAGGTATATAATGGGTTGACACCATAGAAGGCTGCTGAGAGCTCACAAACTCAGAAATAGCATGAAATGCAATAAGAACACGTTCTTGCTGATTTTTTTAAAATCATAATTTTTCTATTCCTGATAGAGAAAGCAAGTAAAAGAAGCAGTTAGCTTTTTCTTTTCTTAAAGTAAGTTGTTTGTCTCATCCCAATGAAGTGATGTTCTTCTTTTCTGGAATAGAATCAAAATGAGGATTTATTCCAAAGGTAAGAGTAAGGTGATATAACCATTAATAGAGAGAGAAAATAGATATCTACCTAAAAATAACAGCATGGTCGGGCGTGGTGTCTCATGCCTATAATCTCAGTACTTTGGGAGGCTGAGGCAGGTGGATCACGAGGTCAGTAGTTCGAGACCAGCCTGACAAACATGGTGAAACCCTATCTCTACTAAAAACACAAAAAATTAGCCGGGCTTGGTGGCAGGTGCCTGTAATCCCAGCTACTTGGGAGGCTGAGGCAGGAGAATTGCTTGAACCCAGGAAGGGAAGGTTGCAGTGAGCCGAGATCATGGCACTGCACTCCAGCCCGGGCAACAGAGTGAGACTCTGTCTTAAAAATAATAAAGATAATAATAAAATAAAAAGTAACAGTATGCAGAACACAAGTTGCCAAGATGAGAACTCAGTGAAAGAAAGAAATTTCTTCTCTTTTGGAGGGAAGAAGCAGACAAAAGTAAACCATCACTGGCTGACAATATCACCCTATTTGACACGCAGAGGTCATGCGTGGTTATAGCTCAATCTAAAGATTCTGGGATAAAATCTCCAGATAACACATGTTCAGGAATGTGGCTGAGGAGTGTTCAGAGACTATAAGATTTAAAACAACCTTGACAATTGGCACCAAGATTCCTCTTGGGGAGAGATAGTACTTTGGTTTATCTTGGTTTGTTTTTTCTTAGTTTATGGTAATACTTTGATAAACGATTTCAAATGATAATGTAGCATGAGGTTTTAAGTCAAACTTTAAGGGAATGTGATGAATAGAGCTAAGAAAACAAAAAGATGGCCTATCTACCATACTAATAAGTGAATAGGAATATGAGGGGCTGAAAAAAAAAGGGCCATAGAGGAAGGAAAGGAGAAAGAGGATGGTTAAAAAATACAACATGCCGCAAAGCTTCTCTTCTTTTACTAACAAAGCTGTTTATTATTTAATTTTCTTTGGATGGTTACAATATAAAGACTGCTTCTCTACAACATTCAATAAAAACTGCCACATTCACACAAAACACCTGGCGTAGGTAGTATTTTGTGGAAAATAAAGAAAAGGAAAAATGGAAGTGACCCTTCAACAAATTGACATGAAACAAAGAGATGGAAACATCCATGGAGGTGAAGGATAATAGCATAGAATATTAAGCAAGCAATAACTGAAGTGAGAAGTAGCTAGGAAGGTAGAGAAACATCCAGGGATGGGAAGGGATTCAATGAGTCAATGCCTAGGTGATAGACATCATCAATATTCTCTGTTCTATGCCTACATACTGGTTCATGCCTGTAATCCCAGCACTTTGGGAGGCTGAAGCAGGAGGATCTAAGTTCAGGAGTGGAGAAGAGACTGGACAACATGGCAAGACATAGTCTCTACCAAAAATTTTTTTGAAAAATTAGCCAGGTGTGCTGGTGCATGCCTCTAATCCCAGCTACTGGGGAGGCTGAGGTGGGAGGATCATTTGAGCCCAGGAGATTCAGGTGGCAGTGAACTACGATCATGCCATTGCACTCCATCCTGAGTGACAGAGTGAGACCCTGTCTCTCAAAAAAAAAAAAAAGTTTCATGCACAATAAACACAAATCCCTCATAGGTCAGATTTTCTTGAGAAGACTGGAATTACATGGTGTATTTTCTTCCTAAGTCAGGGTCATAGAGAGAATGGCCTTGAAGAATAATGCAGGTAGGTGGTGATGTTCTGTGATTGGTAGTGGATGAATTCTAATGGAGTTTCTTCTCTGACCATATAACCAGGACCATAATATGCTCATGTCCAGTTGAAAATTAAACTTGACTCATTCAAACTTGGGGCCAGATTCTCAGCATTTGAGTTTTTACAATGAGACAATTATTGGTAATCACAAAGGCACCATATAGGTATACTTAATTACTTTTAATTAGGAACCCATTCAACCAGAAGAAATTTGTTTTCAGCATGCTTACTTTACACTTCTTTTGTAGAAGAGTAATTACTTTCATCTGAAAGTATTTTACATTGTTCCATTATACTTTCTTAGATCTCTTTCAGGATTCCATTAAACTTCAGCGCACATGTGAGACCCTATGTGGTGGGGAAATTCATGGCCATGAAATTCCGATAATATTAGTTGAGTTTTAATGTTGATTTTGAGAACAAATTATAATGCTAGTTCTCAGGTTAAGTGATTGCTCCCTACAGAACAGTTTGGATTTGGCTCAAGTGTTGAAATTAGCAGATTTAAAATATTATTCATTACATAATATCTTTTAAAAATAAGCTAGAAAAGGCAAATGGGGAAACTAAAATTTGTAATTGAAGGTAATTTTTGAATGTATCATCAGAGAAACTTCTAATAATATACTTCCAGTATTTTTAAAGAATTTTAATAAATATACTTAATAAATTGTTACTAAAACTTATTGTGAATCAAACAGTATTGTAGATACATAGTAGGTACCTACGGCTGTAGACCTTTATTACCAAAAATTTGAATTCTTAAATCAAAATCATGTTTTTACTATATCTTTTCAAGGTACATATGATGAAGTCTGGATGTGTTAAAAGTTCGGGAATACCCTCCCACGTATATTTTTAAAATGTATTGGTAGATGTAAGTCAAGTGCTAAATTAAATTTTGATTTTGGATTTATGCTCTTCAATGCTTATCTGCATCTGTATTGAAGGCTGAAATTGTGCACTTAAAAATATAGCTCAGTATATCTTAAAATAATCACAATAGGAAAAAAATTTTGAGAGATCTCTGGGCTTCTAATTTATGATATGCAAATATAAATTGATAGATCACAAAAATGTATTGAGCACCTACAGTGTTTGAAGTAGTGTTTAGTATTATGATAGAATGTTTAAAAAGGCATGGATTTCTAAGTTAAATAATTTATAGTCCCGTAAAAGAAATTGCACAATTAAGTGGATTGCACTATAAGGCAGGGGGTAAGAGACACTTCAAGAGAATTAAGAGAGTAGTACATCAGGCAAGAAAGATTACTTCCAGTTCCTGTGAAGACTTCCCACAGTTGCGCTAGACCCTAAAAGATACGCTTTGGCTATGAAGAGAGGTGATAAAAGGCTTTAGTGCTATCTAGAGCAACATAGAGAAAGGCAAGCAGGTACAAATCATGGTGAATCTATAGGGAAAAGTAGGTCCTTCAAGTGCATGAGGATGTTGAACCCTTGATGGGAAGTAATGGGCAACAACATAAGGATAATGTGTCAAGGGATGAGTACTCAGGTGATAAATTTCAGCCATATTTGGTAGGAAATAGAGCTCCTGAGAGTTTATAAGGAGAGGAACCGTTGTCCCAGTCATACCTTAGAAAGATTAATTTGGAAGCTGCGTGTAGAAAGTGGACATGAGGTGGTTTATTTATGAAGGGTTTTTTTTTTGTTGCACAACTGGTGGCAAAGATCCTATTCCACTTTTGTGTAATTTATTTTGATGTGATTACTTATATAGCTGTATTAGTCCATTCTCATACTGCTCTGCAGAAATACCTGAGACTGAATAGTTTAGAAAGAAAAGAGGCCTAATTGCCTTGTGGTTCTGCAGGCTGCACAGGAAGCATAGTGGTTTCTGCTTCTGGGGAGGCCTCAGGAAACATACAATCATAGCAGAAGGTGAGGGGAAACAGGCACGTCTTACATGGTCAGAGCAGGAGGAAGAGAGGTGTGTGTGGGGAGTGCCACACATTTTTAAACAACAAAATCTCATGAGAGCTCACTATCACATGGACAGTACCAAGGGGGAAATCTGCCCCGAAGATTGAATCACCTCCCACCAGGCTCCACTCCAACACTCCAACACTAGTGATACAATTCAACAGGAGACTGGGGCAGGGACACAGATCCAAATCGTATCAATAGTCAAGAGCTAATATTTATTCAGCCAGTTTGTTACGTTTAAAAAGCACCCCCTTTTTGGTACGGGTAGCCTTCCACTAACATGAAAACAACTGTTTCGAAAGCAAGCCCTTTTAAAAAAAACTTTTTAGTACTACTTAAAACATATCATATTTAGTGAGAGATAATAGACATGATTAAAATAAGACACTGAAGCCTCCATTTCTTGGAGGTGTGCAAGTATCAGTGATTGTGCTAAGCACATTGTGTGAATTACCATATTTACTCTTCAAAACCACCTCTGAGACAAACATGTTATTATTTCCACTTTGTGGATTTGAAATTCCAAAGTTTGCAGAGGGACGGTAAGAGAGACCAGATTACAACTCAAAGTAGCATATTAGTAGAAATCCATGGGTATACACTAAATAGGAACCACTAATGAAATAATTAATATAGGCAAAATAATTTAAATGCAAGATGCAGAAAACAATACCAATGATTTATTGAGCACCAGCTCTGCCGGTGTGCTAGCTGGGCTGCAGATATCGTCTCCAGACTGCTAAATTAGACTTGAATATCGTCATCACATCTACAATATTATCATGAATAAAAAAATATAGTGCTGTTTTCAGGGGGAAAAGGATAAGTAGGAAGGCTTCCATTTGGTGTTGCTTTAGTCAGGCCTTTAGTATGTTTAATTTTGAGGGCAAAATAGAAGTAGAGGATTGTGAAATTGGAGAGGGTTTTGAGAGGAGGAATCAAGTGATGAAGATGGCAGGAAATATTTCCTGTGAGAAGCAACACAACTGTGAGTCAGCATTAATGTAGTCAAGTGCTGCTGTTATTACTTGTTGACTGTGTGACTGTAGGCACATTATCCCTTTACATTTCAATTTTACATCTGTAAAAGTGGGACACTCTTAGAGGTCTCTTAGATTAAGTGTAAAAGTTAATGAAGAATGAGTATTGCCTCAGGCATAATTGAGGTGGGAAGGGGTTTTGTTGTTGTTGAGGGAATGACCTGTAAAAGAGATCAGAGGAAAGGGTAGATATGGAGCATTCAGGGAACTGCAAGTATGGAGGAGCGAGCAGTGCATGTTAGAGAGGGGTGAGAAGTGAAGATGAAGACTTAGCACTTAAGGAAGAAATTAGGAGAGGTCATATGAAATAGTGGCTATAAGAATGTGCTCAGGAACCACATTTTCTAGATTCAAATTCTCCTTGACTGTTTATTTGTTGAGTGATGTTGGGCAAGTTACTGAATATTTATTTAACTTCATTTCTTTATTTGTAAAATGGGTACAATAACATTTCTACTTCACAGCACTAGTATGACGATTAAATAAATTAGTCCTGTTGAAAGAAGAGGACATCAGGCCACATCTAAAAGAAAAAACTGAAGTTATTGCTTGGTAACCAAAAGAGAATGAGTTTTATAAAATATAGTCTCCCTGAGCAAACAATGAGGGCTTTCAGGAAGTATGGATCTCAGGGACTGGCAAACTTACAGAAGCTAGAGTGTTTGGGATTAGTGTTAGCCATGGAAGGGTGAATACTGCAATGTAGCTTTTAATGCTTGGTTGATTCTTGGAAGCATGGTCACTGAAATGAGGTGGCTATATTGACTACTTTTCATTAGCATGGTTACTGATGTAAAATTGTCTGATAGATTAGGATGGGCTTAAAACTAGCTCTAGTGGATACTTATTATGACCAAAACGCAATTAGCCTTCTTTCTTGAATATAGAAGGGTTTTATATTGTACTCATTTTAAGTACTTAGAGTAGTGGCTTCACATAAATGTTAATTATTATTAATATTTCTCTTTATTATTAGACTGGATTGAGAACTTTTTTTCATATAATTATTTTAGAAATTATTTTATTCTTAAAAGCAACTGATATTATCTACTAAAAAATTTTTAGCAGTGAAACGACATGATCACAATTTCTTTAGAAAAAGCATTTCTGGCAATGTGAAATTCAATGAGAAAGATACACACATAAATATTGTATTTTGTTTCTCTTGGTTTATGTGTATCAGGAGTGGTGATCTCAGATGTATTTTCCTTTGAGTCATAGTGGTAAAAAATGAGGAAAAGGAAAAGAAATAAAATTTACTTTATATAGCCTTGTGGCAAAAACACCTCCCTCATCGATTTTTACCAATAAAAATCACTCACTTTAGAAGTTCCAAGGGATTTTCACATTCAAGGAGTAAAAGGGAAATCAACTTAATGCTCTAGTCTAAATTAAATGAAAATTCATCATACAAATTATTGTTGAATTTGAAACAGGTGTTTCCCTCCTACTAAGGAAGATAAGAAATGAGAAAATTGCCGCAGATTTGTTATTGATTTAAAGTGTTCTTAAAGTCAGGAAAAAGTTAATTCTCAGAGATATCCTTCTAAATTTTTATCTGAGGATATTCTCTTTAATAAAGACTATAGAACATCAGAAGAAAACAAACAACAAATAAATAGATGTGTCATTTATAACATTAGAGTCTGCAAAACGGTTGGGGAAATAATCAAGGAATTAAGATGCTACTGGCTCCAAAAAGAAAAAAATCTTGATGTATTAGATGGTACCATCCAAATAAAGATGTCTCTATTGTCTGTGCAATTTTGGAAATGCCCAGTTCCACCCCAAAAAGAAATACAGAGATTGAAAATCCAGGATAATTGAGGAAAGCTTTCTCAGAAGCCCTCATTCTACTGCTTGAGAAAGGGAGCAATGAAAGAAAAATATTACACATGAATCCTTTGGTAGGAATCTGTGTTCACAAAACTCAGCTGTTTTCATGCAACTGTAAGAACACTCATAAGGTTTGAATAAAAGCAGACTTTCTTCTTTTATACTGACCTCACTTAGAAGAGATTCAAGGGATTAGAGTATTCTTAAAAATCTCATATTTACCCTTATAATAACACAGTTTGAACCATAATTCTCCACAAAACAATCCTTAGCATATAACTTTATTTTCATGCACTATTCTACTTCTGTAAGCATGAGGCTGCATGGCATCCCCAGTGTTTTCATGATAGGGTAAAAAAAGCACAATCTGAGGAGAAGCATGGCATTGAAATGAAACACTTAAATTCCAAGTCTGACTGCAAAAACTCATACTTGATTCAGTAAATGAAGTTTTCAAAAGTCAAATAAATAGTGTAGCTGCTGCATAATTTCTCCCTTCCCCACACATATATTGCTTATTTAAATTCATGTGCCCATTCTAAGTCCACCCTGATGTAAGTCCTAACAAAAGGCAACCATGACCTAGCTGTCTGCCAGGGAAAATAAAATTTAAATGGAATTACTGGAGTATTGGTTTGGTGTATTTTTATATTGAAACATGACAAAATTTGGGCTGGCACTGTGCCTTTCAACACTAGCAATATACTCCTATAGACTCCTATGATTCTACATTGTGGGAACAAATAGTATTGAAACTAAGAAATTAAGAAATGTTTTGAATCTGCTATAACCGACACCTTTACATTGGGTCTAAGACAGATCTATTATTTCAAAAATTCTACTTGAGAATATGGGTAATTTTAGCATTCAGCTATGTGTTAAATGCACTGTTTGACATATAGTGAAACATTCAATAAATATTACAGTAGCATAGCATCAGTGTAGGCAAGTGGTTAAGACAAAAGATAGAAATGAAAGTCCTTCGTATGCCTCCAGGACTGACCCCTACTTATCTCTCCAGCATCCTGCATTACCAACCTCTCTCATTCAAACTTGAAAGTCCAGCCATAGTGAATACTTTCCATTCCCAGAAACAGTCTCTTCAGAAGATACTCCCTCTTCTTCCCTGAGTTATCCCCTGTGCATTCCATTCATTCTCAAATTAGCTAGCTTGACAAATCATCCCTGATGCACTTGCCACCATCTCCCAAAGTTAGGTGGCTCTCCAGCAGATTATGACTACCCTATCATTTTCTTATCATAAGGTTTATTTCACAGTTAACAGTTTCCATATTACATAACTATTTTCTCCATAAGGATATAACCCTCTGAAGAATAGGAACACTAACTTTCTTATTCACCCATGCATGAAAGGCTTTAGTCCTGTGCCTGGCACACAGTAGGTACCCTAAATATTTGGGGATTGAATAAAGGTTTTTATTTGAACTATATGTAAGTTGATCTAGTGTTTTACAAATGTAATCTCTGAGTAACTATTGCCTCAATACCATGTCTGTAGGTCACTTGAATTTTGGCGTTGTTTTTCATACAATAGTTCAAGAAGACTGAAAATGAAGAGGTTCCATTTTCCTTCTGATAATCCCAATTGGATTATTTCAGATAATCCTGAGGCGGCCAAATGTTTATAGTATATTCATTTTGATGTTTGAATCCCAGTTTGTCAAACTTATTTGCAATATTATTCATCTTTACAACTGTAAGTTACAACTATACCTCTGGTGAAACTGTGTCCCCTGAAACCATGATCACAAACCATGAGACAGTTTTACAATCCATACTGAAATATCAGACTTGTTATTTCATGATCAGAGTAACATGAGTATTAGCAGTACTTCCATTATGAGCCCTTTACAGAGATCTCATATAATGAAGTTCCAAAATATCTTTCATAGGAACTAGTAAAAAAAGTTTGGTTTTCTATGATGACTAGTCAATTAAATCTGTTAACTCACTTCATGAGTCCTATGTCACTCAATAATGTCTCTGTACCTGGATGAAGTTTGGAACCCATAGCTTGAGACCAAAGTTTACACTTTATTTCAATTTGAGGAAATATGACCTTGTCTGGAAATACGTAATTTTCAAAAGTACAAATATGGAATTGCTTTATTCACTGATTTGCTGGAAGGAATAATGATTTTTTTAAAGCATGTGGGTTTTTTTTTTTAAGTAGATGATAATGAATGTAAATCATTCTACAAAACAATGTGAGCTTATTTTCACATTTGTTTGGGATTAAACCGCATCCATAAACTGCTTCCACATGTATGCTAATTAACTCTGCAGCAGAACCAACTTCCCTACTTGGAGGATTAGAGACAAAAGCTTTATGAAATCCTACCTTTCCAGTTCAACATTTATTAGCATATTTCTGGTCACCAAGGTTCAGTTATGAGTAAATCTATTTTGGGATTTCTTTTGGCTCAGGGCATTGGTAATAGAGATGGAATCTTTCCCTGATAGAGGAAAAGATTGAATACAAACCAGCCTGATGTAGACCTGTTATTATTATTTGATAGCTGTCAGTAGTGGATATAAAATTAATTAATGGTTTTCTAGCAAATAAATCTTAAGATTAAAAAAACTCACTTTTGCATCTAGACAGCAGTGCTAGCAACTCCAGAAGGCCAGAGATTGAGTGGGAATTTAACAACATACACAACCCTAGGACTGGAAATTTTAGGTCAGACATTAGCAATATTATTCTGATGACTTCAGGAGATTGTAATGTGCCTAAGATCTATCTGGAAGGGCCTTTGTATTTTGGTGCTCATTAGCTGAAAAAGAGTAAAATGAAAATAACAGTGCTTTTTGTGAATGTGTGTATGTGTGTGTGTAAGAGATATATATAGAGACCATGATTTAAATATAAGTACATTACTACAAATAATCAGAGAAATTGATTCTAGTATTTATTATAAGACTGTTCTGCATTTGCTCATTATATTAGCACTTTGTTTCATTTTGTTTTTGTGTAGGTATGTAAATAAAAATTTTAAGAATTTCAAGAGTACCCATTTCTACATTGATTGAAATATAAGTCAGATTCCTCTAAGTAGCAGTTTCTTCCATAGTTTCCATATTTGCAAAATTTTTATGATGATTTAGGTAATAATTATGAGAAAATAATGACAGTGATAATACAAATTTATACCTTTCAGGTTTCTCAGGCTAACATAAAATCTCAGAATTCTCACTGTTTCATTCTTTCATTTATACATTTATTCAGCAAGAATAAATGTATAATGTTCTGAACAACAACTCTGCACCAGATACCATGCAAGTACTGGTTATACACAGGCATGCCTAAATAAAAGAGATGCGTTACTTTATGTTACAGAGCTTTCAGCATTATATATGTACATTTTTTCTTTCCATATATATATGGATATGTGTGTAATATATATATGTATGATGTGCGTGTAATTAAAAATTGTGAAAAATTTTGTGAAAGATATTTAAAAGGGTCGATGAAAGAGAATTAAGAGGCATTTACCTGATTTAGAGGGGACCAGGCAAGGTCTCTTTGAGCATTTGCACCATTGAGCTTGATTGCTTCACTATGTTAATAAGGCTTGCTTGGCTTAAATGAATGTCTAACCAATAAGAGGGAAGAATGTTTTGTCTTCAAATGTGCACACTCTGAGTAGCTTTTGAGTGTTTCTCTCTGCAATATATTGGTCACTGACTCCTAAAATAATTGAATCAGAAAATCCTCTGAGTGAAACAAATGAAGGCGACTAGTTGTCCACAGCAACTAGTTTTTCATGTTGCCCCTTCCGCCCCTTACTCCAGCCATCAAACATCCCCTATATAAACACACTCTGATTAGCTTCCTCATGCTCATTAGAGACATAGAAATATTGTGAGATAATCTTCCAGTTAACCTACTTGAACCACAGAATAATTTAAAAATGAAATTTAAGATTCAAATATATACTTCCAAGCTTCCTTTTTGTTTTGCTAAATTGATGTTAATGAGAGAAATGAGTTAATATTAGACTAGTTGATATTCTGTTCCAGTACACAATTATTCTAAAAATTATTTCTTCTTTGTGTACAAAGGAAGCTACTACCTGTACATTAGAATATTGCATTGTGTCAATTATACATCTTGAAGGCAAAAAATAAATAGGAGAATTGAGCATTTATGGATTGGAATAGCCTAAAGGAAAATGATTTTATATTTTAACTCATTTTAAATAAAATTTCTTTCTTTCTTTCTTCTTTTGTGGTGTTAAAAGAATCTTCCAGGCTGAGTGTGGTGAGTCACACCTGTAATCCCAGCACTTTGGGAGGTCGAGGTGGGTGGATCACCTGAGGTCAGGAGTTTGAGACCAGCCTGCCCAACATGGTGAAACCCCGTCTCTACTAAAAATACAATAATTAGCCAAGTGTGGTTGTGGACACCTGTAATCCCAGCTGCTTGGGTGGCTGAGACAGGAAAATTGCTTGAACCCAGGAGGTGGAGGTTGCAGTGAGCCAAGACTGTGCCACTGCACTCCAGCCTGGGCAACAGAGTTGGACTCTGTCAAAAAAAGAAGGAAGGAAGGAAGGAAGGAAGGAAGGAAGGAAGGAAGGAAGGAAGGAAGGAAGGAAGGAAGGAAAGAAGGAAGGGAATCTTCCAAATTATAGCTTCATCAGTTTGCTGGGCTATTTCTTGTCTTTACAATGCACAAAATTGGGAAGTTAGTATCTGTCATATTGCTGTGTTTAGATATTTTGGATTCAGCTGAATTTAATTCCTGTGTGTTTCTCCATTATGCTAAATTATATATACCTATAAAACGAATATGATAAAAGAAAAAAATCTGAGTCACAATTGCTATCATCCACACCAGAAAGAAAAGACGTTTATCTTATCTAATCATAGGATCGACTGAAATAGGTCTGAAAGGGTCTGAAGCTGCTGACAAAACCACAACACTGGTCCCAATTAACAATACCCATTTTTAATTAACAGTCGCTGACTTTTTGCCATTGAAATATTCACGCTCTAGGTGTGAAATGGCAACCCCCATTTGTCATATCTGTCAAAATTAATTTGAAATCCCATGGTCTTCCTTCCACAGGGTAAACTGAATAACTAGAACATACTTCCTACTACCAAAGTTTAGTTCCAGGACAAAGCCCAGGAAACTAGAACCTAGAAAACTGGTTGGGTCAGCTTTAATATTACAACTCATATCAATTATTTTCATAACATTTCTAATGCTACAAACTATACCAAGACTTATTCTGTATTTTGGGGGAGGGTATGAGAGGCATTTGAAAGTTCTTATCCTTAATTCATTTTCATTTTTTTCATTCAAAAAATTGTATTAAGCACCTAACACGTGTTAAACACTAACCTTGGAATATCTTCTCAGATTATATTTAATGTTGAGAACACAAATATGAACAAGATAATGTGTTCTGGATGACATCACAACCTAATAAACATGAGATAAACTTCCAAATTGCTCTATATGTGAATGTTAGGAATAAGTATATGATCTCTATGAAAATTTTAAAGTATAGCACCATCAGTGATAGCATGGTTATGAAGGAAGTTAAAATAAGAATAAAGAGAAAGCAAGTTGCCTAAACCTATGTAAGACTTTTTGCAAACGGATCTCTTATACATTAAAAAAAAAGCTTGTTTGGATTCAGTGCTAATGTTAGAATTGGAATCACTTGTGTGTATTTATTGAGCATCTAATGCAAAGGTGTTTTTTTTGTTTTTGTTTTTATTTTTTTTTAACCAGTAAATAACAGGATGTTTTACTTGCTTCATTTGATCTTTATAATCTTATGAAGTATATGGTAATACATTTTATTACAGAAATGAGAAAATTAACTCAAAGGCCTAGTTGACCATCTTAAAGTTATAGAGCTGAAAGTGATACAGCCAGTGCTACAATGATCAACTGACACATTCATTTATGCATTCATTTGTTGAGTGATCACTCTATGCTCTGAGGAACTGGGGACTGAAACTATAGCAATGAATAAAGCAAATGCTCTGATCGCAAAGCATTTACTTTCAGCAGAGGTGGGAGATATATTACCTAAGAAATTATGATAAAGAGGAAAAAATGCAGTAAGCATGTATTATTTAGCTGAGTAGCACGTATTAAAGAATGAGGGTTATATTCTTTCTGTTAATTTTGGGAATAAATACAATTTTCTTATGGATTTTATGACTTTTCCTTGCTTGCTTTCTTTGTCCATTTCCTATAAAACACAGGTGTCATTAGCCAATAAGATCTAAAAATTTGCAAATTTCCAGTGCTCAAGTAGCTTATATTCTCATTAAAGAATACAACATCACTCTTAATGTGACAGAAAAGCTGTGGAATTTTCAAGGTTGTAATCATTGCCTAGGTCTCCAGTTAAACAAAAAGGAGAATAAAAAGTGGTGCATGGAAGCCGTCTCAATCCTCTGCCACTGGGGAACTTATTATTACTAAAAGGAGAATTAAACTGAGTGTATTAAGGGTAAAAGCAAACTGAAGGAGGTTAAATTCAACAAAAGTTACCTGGAAATATACTGGTTTGTTTAAAGAAATATGTTTCTGGTGGACAGTAAGATAAAGATAAAATCCCTGCAAGATTTAGTTGAGATTAGAGCTAGTGTTATCCAAACTCTGACGGAGCATAGATACACAGAAACACTATCAACTTGGAAATTTGAGGCTCTCTATGAAGAAGGCATATATTAATAATTAATTTAGCAATAACTTTCCCCCCATTTTATATGTTAAGTGTTAACATATTAGGAAAAACAGATAGGCAAAATAAGGAAAAAAATTACACGCATAATTTTTCTACTGCTAATTGGACACATGCCCATATTTTCGGGTGGTTACACTGTATATGACTTAGCACAAATTTTATCATGTTTTATGCCATTAATATGATCCAGGGTTTTATTTTTAATGGCTGTATACTGTTCATTAAATCTGTCTATCATACATTAGTTAAGTAGTCTTTTTAACGTACTTCCAATTTTTCAGTATCATAACAATGAGTATTCTCATAGCCAAATATTCTATAGTTCAATGATTGTTTCCCTATGATAGATCAAAGAGTGGTAAATATTTTAACACTTTTGATATCTATGGTCAATCCTTTCACAGAAAATGTACTGATTTACTTTACTCAGGTATTGTGAAAAGTAATTTTCTCCAGATTCTGAGCCTCATTAGATGTCATTTCTAGCTTGAAAGACAATATTTATATTTCATTGTTTAAATTTGTATTTATTAATTATTGGCGATGTGAAATTCTTTCCTGCGTTTCTTCTTTTGGTTATTTTTTTGCTTTTCCCCACTCTGTCCAACTTGTTACTGGTGACTTTTTCTTGATTTGTGAGAAATATTTACATATTAATTATACCGATTCTTTGTCCTCATATATGTTTCAAATAAGATAAGGTTTTTTATTTGGCATTTTTAATAGTGAAATGTGACAATATTTTCCTTCATACTTTCTATTTTGGTGAGATCATACATATTTTTTTATTTCAAATAAAAGAATTAACATCAATATTTATTCTAGTGTTTTTATTTAGATCTTTTATTCATCTAGAATTTTGATGTATGATATGATATAGGAATCTAATTTTATTTCCCAATAATTAAAAGTTTTCCAAATGCTCTTTAATTCTTTCTCTTAATTAATTCACATGTGGATTTGGCATGTGATATTTATTATATCATCAATTATTAAATATAATTTTGTCTGTTTCTGGTTTTTCTCTTCTTTGCTGTTGATATATTTCTACTTGATTTTAATTTATTTAGTAATTTTTACATATGGCATAATGTTAATTTTTCAAATGTTTCACATCCTTCAAATATATCCTCCAGAAACTTATCTGAACAATTTTCTCAGATATGAAAAAACAAACTTGCTGATATATTCTTTATGATTGCATTAAGGTCATAGACTAATTTGGGAAGCACTGATATATTTATAATATTTCATCTTTTTATCTAGGTATATGGCATCTCTTGTTATTCATTTATACGTGTTTTTCTGTAATTGTTAGGAAATTGTGAACCATTGGTTCGAGAAGAATATTTATTTAAAAAACCCTGGAATGTTATTATGAAAGACTACAAAAGCTGCTATAAAATCCTTGAATGAATTACACAAAAATTGATTGAATTTTGAAAATGTTTACATCTGTTTTGTGAAGAAAGAATTTGGTTGTTAAAATATAGTCAAGTTAACACTATCTAGAGACAACATTTATGGTAATTAAATGATTATTATCACTTGTAGTTTTTATTATCTTTCTGCCCTAAAAAAATACGTTGTGCTGAAAAGTATGCTGTACAATTTTCTTATTAAACAACAACAAAAAAAGGAAAAACAAAAGTGCCAGAAATAAAAGCAACATTTGATACACAGAAAGACAAAATACCTCAAAATATCAAAATGAGGAACATAGGTATATGAATTACATGTGTTTGTGAGTGAACCAGGAACACCTGGTCACTATCAGAGGCCGGCATAATGTCAAGGAAGGTAAGCCAATTAGATGTTCATCATGTGGTATATACCATTAGATCAAAAATAAATCCTTGGAATAGTACACATGTATGAGGGCAGGATTCAGGAACACAGGAATGAAGAACATGTTAGGAATGGGAGTGCATAGAGAAATATTTCTGGATACATCCTAAGAAACTACACAAGGATAAATTCCAAATGGTGGCATTTGAAAATGTTTTAATTGGTCCATATCAGAGAGAGGAAACTCAGGAAAGTTAAAATAATAGTATTTTACAATTTTTTCTGTTTTCATCAGTGACATTAACCTGAAATCTTATGTTCTTATCAGGGTTTGATATCATAAAGGGTATGTCTCTTTGCATCCATTTACTTTCAACTTTTCTGGATTTTTATATGTAAGACATGTCTCATAAATAGCAGGGCTTTTCCCCAAATTTTTATTGTCTGATAATCCTTTTCCTTGGATTGGAATAGTCTATTCATATTTCATATGGTTATAATATATTTACCTTTAAGTCTCTCATTTTACTATTATCTCTCTGTTTTTATCTCTTCTATATTGACTTTCTTCTCTTTGCTCTCTTTTTTCTAGATAGATTTCATATTTTTGGTGCCATTTCCCCTTCATATCAGTTAGTTTTCATAAGCACAAACTTTTATTATTCTTCCAATATTTAATGATTAATGCAATCTAACATAAACTATTTTTATAATCTCCTAGACAGCATCAGGATTTCAGTATACTTTCATTTCATTTACACTTTTTCTGATTGAATGCTATTTTTTGTCCAATCAAATTATAAATATATATTAAGCCCCAGAGACCAAACCACCTATTATTTCAAATAGTCAGTATTAATTTAGATTTATCCACATCTTAAATCATTCAATTGCTCTTTATTCTTCCTTTTTCTGGGTTTGCATCTGGAGTAATTTAACTTATGCTTCAAGAAAATATTTTTCCCCTTTTGTGTAGGAACTGTAGTATCATTTCCTCAAGGTTTATTTTTGATTATTTTCATTTTAGCTTTACTGTTAAATAATAGAATTTTAGGTTAGTATCTACTATCTTTCAGAATCTTAAAGATATTATTTCTATGATCTGTTTCTTCATATCATGGTTTGGCTTCAATTGCTTTGCCTCTTCATATGCCCGCATTTCTTTTTTTTTTTTTTTAACTTTATTATCAGACATTATGATGTATAAATGTAAGCAAAAAAATGCAATTTTGAACAGTATTATCTTTCTCTAGTTAAAAAAAAAATTCTCTTTGGTGTCTAGGAGCATTTGCAAACAGATTACTTTAATCTAATAATAAATTGAGATGAATTGAAACTCTAATCGTTACAAGATCTAACTTATTTCCGATTTATCCTTCTTCCCGAATGTAGCCATTTGGCATACCGACAAAACATTGAGGCTTTTATCAGGAGTATCCTAGTGGCTCTGATGTCAATTTCCTCATCCCCGGCCCCATATCTAATCCTGAAAATCTGTTAAAACTACTCCTAAGCGTCTTGGTTTTCAGCTTTCCTGTTTTCAAAATTAGCAGTATTCCTAAATAATAAGTGTCCCCAGAAGGACTTCCTTTTTCTCTTAACTCTTGACCCACAATTTTTTCCAGCCCTGGTAATTCTCTGATGCCTACAAAGAGAATTATACACAGATAGACAGAGACACACACACACAGAGTACACACCACACACATGCACACACCACACACACACACAAATTGAGAGAGAGAGAGAGAGAGAGAGAGAAAGCCAGTTAGTGGTTCTAGTTGTCGTCAGTACAAGGATTGATTTGAATGACCTTATCTGACCTTGTCTATCTTTCCTAGAGGTCATTTTATTCATTTTAAAAATTTCCCTAAGCTAGAAAGGTTGAAAATTGAATTTCAAATGGTAATGAATAGTGAGAATCTTGACTTACCTTAGTTTCTCACAAGATATTGCTAGCTTGTCACCATGGAACTAAAAATATAAACTGAAAACCAGGGAAAGAGACTGCAGCAATGAACTTACATGTCAGTGTGGCTAGAAACTAACACCTATGTGTATAATAGCAAGAAAACAATATCTATAGAATTAAAAATAGAACTTGGCTAATGAATGGAGAAGATGCACATATGCTGGCATTTTTCTGTTCTACTGATGGATCAGATTTTATTTTATTTCACACCAAATAACTTTATGTCAGGATTGTCTTCACCTAATTTAAAGTTCTTGATCCCCTGGGCCTTTACCTGGACAGCTCTCATCCGGGCTTAAGCATAGAAACAAATTTATGAGATAATGTAAATGAATAGATAATAAGTTTCTGTGTCAAGAGTAATAATTTAGTGGCTTTCATATTTAGCATTACATAAACAACAATGACAATATCTAGCATTATTGAATTCAGTTGTATATTCAAGGAATAATCAGTACTGAACTTTAAACTACTCAGTATTTGCCTTCAGAATTTCTTATAGTTTGAGTTTGCTGACAACAAATTCTTTTAGCTTTTGTTTGAAAATGTCTTCCTTTTGTCTTTATTTTTGAGTGATACTTTTACTAGGTGTAGAAATCTAGCTGACAGCTATTTTTTTTTCTTTTTCCCTCATCACTTTAAAGTTGGCATTCTATTATCTTTTGGCTTGCATTGTTTCTGATGAGATATCAACCATCTTTTATGCTGTTGTTGTTCTCTTGTAAACATAAATGTAAAGTGTCTTTTAACTCAGTTTTATTTATTTATTTATTTATTTATTTTTGTGATGGAGTCTTGCTCTATGACTGAGGCTGGGGTGCAATGGCACGATCTCGGCTCACTACAACCTGTGTCTTCTGGGTTCAAGTGATTCCCCTGCCTCAGCCTCACAAGTAGCTGAGATTACAGGTGCCTGCCACCATGCCCAGCTAATTTTTGTATTTTTAGTAGAGATGGGGTTTCACCATGTTGGCCAGGCTGGTCCCAAACTCCTGACCTCAGGTGGTTTGCCAGCCTCAGCCTCCCAAAGTGCTGGGATTACAGGCGTGAGCCACCGCGCCCAGCCATCTATTTATTTTTTAAGGATATTTTCCCTTTAAATTGTTGTTCACTAATTTGACAATGATATATCTAATTCAGTTTTATTTGTACTTATCTTGCATGTATTCTTTGAGCATTTTATTTATTTTTTTTAATTTTTATGTTTAACTTCTGTGGGTACAGAGTAGGTTTGTGTCTTTATGGGGTACATGAGATGTTTTGATATAGGCAGGCAATATGAAATAATCACATCATGGAGAATGCAGTATCCACCCCCTCATGTATTTTTCCTTTGAGTAACAAACAATCCAATTACACTCTAAGTTATTTTAAAATGTACAAACAATTTATTATTGGCTATAGTCATCTTAGTGTGCTATCAAATAGTAGGTCTTCTACATTCTTTCTGTTTTTTGTGCCCATTAACCATCCCCACCTCATCCACAGTACCCGCCCCACTACCCTTCCAAGCCTACAGTAACCATCAAAATTCTACTCTCCCTGTCCATGAGTTCAATTGTTTTGATTTTTAGATTCCATAAATAATTAAGAACATGTAATGTTTTTATTTCTATACCTGACTTATTTCAATTAACATAATGGTCTCCAGTTCCATCCATGTTGTTGCAAATAACTATATGTCATTCCTTTTTATGGCTGAATAGTACTCCATTTCTCCATTGTATATACTTGCCACATTTTCTTTATCCACTATTCTGTTGATGGACACCCATATTGCTTCCAAATCTTAGCTATTGTAAATACAATTGCAACAAATATAGGAGTGCAGATATCTCCTCAATATATAGATGTCCCTTCTTTTGGATATATACCCAGCTGTGGGTTGCTGGATCATAATGGTAGTTCAATGTGTAGTCTTTTGAGGAACCTCCAAACTGTTCTCCAAAGTGACTGTAGTAATTAATATTCTCACCAACAATGTACAGGGTTCCCTTTTCTCCACATCTTTGCCAGCATTTGTTATTGCCTGTCTTTTGGATATGAGCCATTTTAACTGCGGTGAGATGATATGGCACTGATTTACATTTTTCTGATGATCAATGATGTTGAGCCTGTCTGTCCTTTGTATGTCTTCTTTTGAGAAATGTCTATTCAAATCTTTCACCAATTTTTAAATACATTATTAGTCTTTTTTTTTTTTGTATAGTTGTTTGAACTCCTGATATATTCTGGTTATTAATTCCTTGTCTGATGAGTAGTTTGCAATTATCTCCCATTCTGTGGGTTATCTCTTCACTATGCTGACTGTATTTCTTGCTGTGTAGAAGCATTTTAGGTTGATGTGATCCTATTTCTCCATTTTTGCTTTAGATGCCTGTGCTTGTGGGATATTACTAAATAAATTTTTGCCCAGACCAATGTCCTGGAGATTTTTCTCCAATGTTTTCTTGTAGTAGTTTCACAGATTCAGGTCTTAGATTTAAGGCTTTAATATATTTTGATTTAATTTTTTATATGGGGAGAGATAGGGCTCTAGTTTCATTCTTTGAATATGGATATCCAGTTTTCTAACACCATTAATTAAAAAGACTGTCTTTTCCCCAGTGTGTGTTCCTGGCAACCTCATCAAAAATTGGTTCACTATAGATGAATTTGTTTCTGGGTTCTCTATTCTGTTCCATTGGTCCATGTGTGTGTGTTTTTATGCCAGTACCATGCTGTTTTGATTAATGTAGTCCTGTAGTATAATTGGAAGTCAGGTAATGTGATTCCTCCAGTTTTGTTCTTTTTGCTTAGAAAAGCTTTGGCTATTCTGGGTCTTTTTTGGTTCCATATACATTTCAGGATTGTTTGTTGTATTTCTGTGAAGAATGTTGTTGGTAATTTGATGAAGATTGCACTGAATCTGTAGATTGCTTTGGGTAGTATGGACATTTTAACAATGTTGATTCTTCCAATCATGAACATGGAGTACTTTCTCATTTTTTGATGTCCTCATCAATTTTTTTCATTAATGTTTTATAGTTTTCATTAAAGAAATCTTTTGCATCCTTTGTTAAGTGAATTCCTACTATTTAATTTTATGTGTGACTATTGTAAATGGTATCCTTTTTTATTTCCTTTTCACATTGTTCACTGTTGGTGTTTAAAAAATGCTACTGATGTATGTATGTAGATTTTGTATTCTGCAATTTGACTGAATTTATCAGTTCTAATAAGTTTCTTGTTGAGTCTTGCAGTTTTTCCAAATATAAGATCATATCATCTGCAAACACAATAATTTCACTTCTTCTTTTCCAATTTGGATGCTCTTTATTTTTTTCTGTTGTCTGATAGTTGTAGCTAGGACTTCCAGTACCGTGTTGAATAACAGTGGTGACAGTGGGCATCCTTGTTATGTTTCAGATCTTAGAGGAAAGGCTTTCTGATTTTCCCCAATCAGTATGATACTAGCTGTGAGTCTGTCATATATGGCTTTTATCATGTTAAGGTATCTTCCTTGTATCTCCAGTGTTTTGAATGCTTTTCTTGTGAAAGGATGAATGCTTTTTCAACACCAATTAAAATAATCATATGGTATTTATCCTTCATTCTGTTGGTATACCACATTGATTTGCACATGTTGAGCCATCCTCACATCCCAGGAATATATTCTACTTGGTCATGATAAATGACATTTCTAATGTATTTTTTTTTTCTTTTGAGACATAGTTTCACTCTTGTTGTCCAGGCTGGAGTGCCATGGTGCAATCTTGGCTCACTGGAACCTCTGCCTCCCAGATTCAAGCGATTCTCCTGCCTCAGTTTCTCAAGTAGCTAGGATTACAGGCATGCACCACCACACCTGGCTAATTTTGAATTTTTAGTAGAGACAGGATTTCACCATGTTGGTCAGTCTGCTCTCAAACTCCTGACCTCAGGCGGTCCACCTGCCTCAGCCTCCCAAAGTGCTAGGATTACAGGTGTGAGCCACCACCCTTGGCCTCCAATGTATTGTTGAATTCGGGTTGCTAGTATTTTTGTAGAAGATTTTTGAATCAATATTCATCAGATACCTTGGCCTGTATTTTTCTTTATTTTATATATCTTTGTTTTCGTAACAGGGTAATACTGGTCTCATAGAATGAGTTTGACGGTATCCTCTTATCTATTTTTTGGAATAGTTTGAATAGGTTTGGTATTAGTTCTTCTTCAAGCATTTGGTAGAATTCAGCAGTGAAGCCATCAGGTTCTGGGCTTTCTTTACTGAGAGACTATTATGATGTTTTGTTTGTTTGTTTGTTTATTTGTTTTTTGAGACAGAGTCTTGCTCTATCACTCAGGCTGGAGTGCAGTGGCACAGTCTCGGCACACTGCACCCTCTGCCTCCCAGGTTCAAGCAATTTTTGTGTCCTCCAGAGTAGCTGGGAATACAGGTGCATGCCACCACACCTGGCCAATTATTGTAGTTTTAGTAGAGACAGGTTTTCACCAGTTTGCCAAGACTGGTCTCAAACTTCTGACCTCAACTGATCCACCCACCTTGGCCTCCCAAAATGCTAGGATTTCAGGCATGAGCCATCCTGCCCAGTCATTTTATTATGGCTTCTATCTCATTACTTATTATTGGTCTGTTCTGGCTTTGGATTTCTTCCTGGATCAATCTTGCTAGATTACATGTATCTAGGAATTTGTATATAATTGCTTATAGTAGCCACTAATGATTCTTTGATTTTCTGTGGTATCAGTTGTAATATCTACTTTCTTATTTCTGATTTTATATTTTTGGATATTCTATCTTTGTTTCTTAGTCTGGCTAAAGGTTTCTCAATTTTATTTCACTTTTCAAAAAATCCACTGTTTCATTGGTCTTTTGCGTTTTTTTAAATTTCAATTTCATTTATTTCTGTACTGATCTTTATTTATTTTCTTCTGTTAATTTGGGGTTTGGTTTGCTTTAGTTTTTCTAGTTCTTTAAGATACACCATTATATTGTTTATTTGAATGTTTTCTTTTTTTTAATGTAGGCACTTATAGGTATAAACTTCCCTCTTAGTACTGCTTTTGCTGTATCCCATAGATTTTGGCATGTTGTTTCCATTATCATTTGTTTTAAGAGAATTTTCAGTTTCCTTCTTAATTTCTTCATTGACTCACTGGTCATTCAGTAGCATATTGTTTAATTTCCATGTATTTGTATAGTTTCCAAAATTCCTCTTGTTACTGATTTCTAGTTTTATTCCATTGTGGTCAGAGAATATGATTGATATTATTTCAATTCCTTTTAAATGTTTCAGGACTTGTTTTGTGTCCTAACATATGTTCTATCCTTGAGAACGATTCATGTGCTGAGGAAAAGAATGTGTATTCTGCAGCTCTTGGATGACATGTTCTCATGTTCTATAAATACTGTAAACACCTATTAGATTCATTTGCTCTGTAGTGAAGATTAAGTCGGATGTTTCTTTGTTGATTTTCTGTCTGGAGGATAAGTTTAATGCTGAAAGTGGAGTGTTGAAGTCTCCAACTCTTATTGTATTAGAGCCTATCCCTCTCATTAGCTATAATAATATTTCCGTTATGTGTCTGGGTGCTCCATGTTTAGTGCATATATATTTCAAGTTGTTTTATCCTCCTTTGAATTGACCCTTTTATCAATATATAGTGACTAACATTGTCTCTTCTTGTAGTTTTTGTCTTAAAATTTATTTTGTCTAAGTATAGCAACTCCTCTTTGTTTGTTTTTTTCAATTGGCATGAAATATCTTTTTCCATCTGTTTATTTTCAGTCTATGTGTGTCTTTACAGGTGAAGTGTGTTTCTTGTAGACAACAGATCAATGGGTCTTGTTTTTTTCATCCATACAGTGAGTCTATGTCTTGATTGGAGAGTTTATTCCATTTACATTCAGTGTTACTATTGATGAGAAAAGATTTCTGCCATTTTGTTCTTTGTTTTCTGGTTGCTTTATGATCTTCTCTTCCTTCTTTCTTTCCTTCCTATCTTCCTATAGTGAAGGCAGTTTCCTCTGGTGATATAATTTGATTTCTTGCTTTTGATATTTTGTATACCCATCATTGTTTTTGGTTTGAGGTTACCATGAGGCTTGCAAACATGATCTTATAACTTATTATTTTTAACCTGGTAACAACATAACACTATTTGCATAAACAAACAGACAAGGAAAAAGACTAATAAAAACTCTATGCCTTAACTTCATTTCCTCACTTTTTAATGTGTTTATGTAATTATTTTTATCTTACTGTATTGACTATGTCTTGAAAAATTGTTGTAGTTATTTTTTATTGGTTCATTGTTTAGTCTTTCTACTTAGGATAAGAGTAGTTTACACATCGCAGTTGTAGTGTTATAATATTCTGTGTTTTCCTGTGTACTTACTATTATCAGTGAATTCGGTACCTTCAGATAATTATTTATTGCTGCTCAATGTCTTTTTCTTTCTGACTGAAGTACTCCCTTTAGCATTTCTAGTAGGACAGGCCTAATACTGATGAAATACCTCAACTTTTGTCTGAGAAACTCTTTGTTTATACTTTATGTTGGAAGGATATTTTTGCCAGATATACTATTCTAGGGTATTTTTTTTTTTCTTCTGCACTTTTAATATGCCATGCTGCTCTCTCCCGGCCTGTAAAGTTTCCACTGAAAAGTCTGCTGCCAGACATATTGGAGCTCCATTGTTTGTTATTTCTTTTCTTTTGCTGCATTTAGGATCCTTTCTTTATCTTTGATGTTTGGGAGTTTGATTATTAAATGCCTTGAGGTAGTCTTCATTGGCTTAGATCTGCTTGGTATTCTATAACTTTCTTGTACTTGGATATTGATATATTTCTCTGGATATCTGTTATTATCTCTTTGAATAAGCTTTCTATCCCTATCTCTTTCTCTACCTCATCTTTAAGGTCAATAACTCTTAGATTTGCCCTTTTGAGGTTATTTTCCAGATTGTGTAGGCATGCTTCATAGTTTTTTATTCTTTTTTCTTTTGTCTCCTCTGACTGTGTATTTTCTAACATCCTGTCTTCAGGCTCATGGATTATTTTTCCTTCTTGATCAATTCTGCTATTAAATGATCCTCATGCATTCTTCACTAGGCCATTTGCACTTTTCAGCTCCAGAATTTCTGCTTGATGCTTTTTAATTATTCCAATCTCTCTGTTCAATTTATCTGATAAATTTGGAATTCCTTCTCTGTGTTATTTTCTTTGAATTTATTCAACATAATTATTTTGAATTATCTGTTTGAAAGGTCACATAACTCTGTTTCTCCAGATGGGTCCCTGGTCCCTTATTTCGTTCATTTTGTGAGGTCATATTTTTCTCGATGGTGTAGATGCTAGTAGATGTTCTTTGGTGTCTGGGCATTGAAGAGTTATGTATTTATTGTAGTCATCACTGTGTGGGCTTATATGTAGCTGTCCTTCTTGAGGAGGATTTCCAGATATTTGAAAAGATTTGGGTGTTGTGACCGAGGCTCTATCTGCTTTAGGGGACACCCCAAACCCAGTAATCCTATAGTTCTTGCAAACTCATAGAGGTACTACCTTGATGGTCTTGACAAGATCAGTGGGTTCCTAGGCAGAGACTATTGCTTGCTTCTCTTACTTTTCCCCATGCATAGAGTCTCTCTCTCTCTTTCTGTTCTGAGTCACCTAAAGGTGTTGCATGGAGTGACACAAACATCCCTGTGGCCACCACCACTGTGACTGCACTGAGTCAGTTCTGAAGCCAACACAGCACCGGGTTTTGCCCAAGGCCTTCTGTCACCACTCCCTGGCTACTGCCTCTGTTTGCTTAAGGCCCTGGGACTCTACAATCAGCAGGTAGCAAAGCCAGCCAGGCCTATGTCCTTCCCTTCAGGGTGTTGAGGTCCCCCAGGCCCCAGGTGCATCCAGAAATGCCATCTGGAAGTCAGGGACTAGAGTCAAAAACCTTAGAAACTTACCTGGTGTTCCACTGTATTGCAGTTGAGTTGTCACTTAAACCACAGGATGCAGTCCTTCCTACTCTTCCCTGCCCTTTCCAAAGTCAGAGGATCCTCACCCCATGTCCACTGGCTCCTCAGTCCATGAGGAGTACTTCCAGACTACTAAAGATATTCCCTTAACAAGGTCTCATATAAGTCACCTTGTAGTGAGTGCTGCCTGGCTTGGGACTCACCCTTCAGAGCAATGGACTCCCTTTTGGCCCAGGGGAGGTCCTGAAATGCTGTCCAAGAGTCAAGTCCTAAAATTGGGGATTCCAAGAGCCCCCTGGTGCTCTACGCTTCTGTGGCCATGTTGGTACCTAAGATGCAAGACAAGGTCCTCTTTACTTTTCCCTCTGCTGTTCTCAAGCAAAAGGAGTTTTTCCCCTTAGCCACCACATCTGGGAATGTGGCGGTCTCACTTGAAACCAGGAAGTCTCAGAGGTTCACTCAGTCCCCTCGATGTAGTGCCTGGTTGTCACTGCTGGTTAATCGGGGTCCAATGGCTCTTCAGTTATCAGGTGATGAATGCTGCTAGGACTGTCTTCTTTCCATCAAGGCAACAGATTCCCTTTTAGTCCAGCATGTGTCTACAAATGTCATTTGTGAGCCGGGGCCTGGAACAGAGATTTCAAGGAGTCAGACTGGTGCCTATCCTACTGTGGCTGAGCTGGTGTCCTAGATGCAAAACAAAGTCCTCCCCACTCTTTCTTTTTCTCTCCTCAAGTGGAAGAAGGGGTCTTTTTGGAATCATGAGCTGTGCAACCTGAGATTAGGGGAGGGGTGATGCCAGCACTCCCTTTGCTGCTCCAGGTGGTGTCTCAGTAGTTCGTGTGCCCTCCCAGTCCACTGTCTCTGGGCCCAGTTCAGCACTAGGACTTCCTTAGAGTATCAGTCCTTATGGCTTAGACTGCCTTTTAAGTTTACTTGGAGGCACAGAATGCTGTAGCCCTTGGTGGAGTGGGTTGCAGTCACTCAAGGTCACTGGGATCAGTGATTTCCATCTGATTCCACCTCCTTCTTGGACAGGTGTCAGCTAAGTTTGGTCTGGTTTACTTTTCTGCTCTGACCGGACAGCACTGAGTTCAATATCAGGCAATTGCTGTGCTCCCCCTCTTTCAGTGCCCAGAGATGTGCTCTGCACCATGCTGTCGCTGCTAGAGGGTGGGGGAGGGGTGGTGTCCCAAGATTAAGAACTATTTTTTCTATCTCTTCAGTGCCTCTTTCAGCAATATGGAGTTAAAACTAGGTACTGGGAGTGCTCACTTGAGTTTTGGTTTGTATGAAAGTGTTTTTTCCTGTATAGATAGTTATCTTGATGTCCTTTCATGGGGTCCAATGGTGGAGCTCTCTTTTTCAGCATCTGGCTCTGCCTGCTCTCCCTGATCATTTTAAATAGCTGGGCTGTTCAAATTTTTAAATTATTTCTCCTTGTCTTTGAGGACTCTTGTTATACAAGTGCTATATTATACTATGTGTCTCTCACAAGCTGTTCTTAGTTTTGGATTTTTTTTCTTTTTTTAAATTTCTTTTTCCTTAATCTATGTGCTTCAATTTGGATAATTTCTATTGACCTATTTTCAAATTCCATGATCCTTTCTGCTACCATATGCAGTTTGCTACTAAGCTCCATATTCAAATATTTCTTAATTTCAGATTTTTAAAAATTTCAGTTATAGAATGTCAATATGTTCTTTAGATTCCATTTCTCTCATACTGAGAAGAATGTCTATCTGTTCTTCCAATTTTTTTAACATATTGATAATTATAATTTTAAAGTATATAATCTACTAACTCCAAATTCTAATTCATTTGTGGGTCTGCTTCTATATATTTATTTTTCTCTTCTTTTAATGTCTCATCATTTTTAACAGTAGAAAAGACTTCATATTTAATAGCATCAAGTAATTTGGAATCATTTTCTCCAGAAAGGGCACATTCCTTGCTCTGTCAATCTGCTAGGATAAAGAGTTGACTACTTTGATCCAAATAGGAATTCAGATGAGTTGGGTCTGGTTTGCAGCCTGAGTTTCAGTTTATTACTGATTTTAAATCTCTTAAGAGTGAGATCATTCTGAATAATTACAGACAGACACTCTCTAGAAAACATTTGGGATTGAAGCACTACAAGACTACGGAGATGACCCTCTGAGTTCCAAATCAGCCCATAGCATTCTGTGCTGCCACTCTCCACAAAAGTCCCTTGGAAGTACCTCGCCAAAAAATCAGCTCTGAGTTTTTGAATCCTATAGATTCCAATCCAACATACCAGCCCATTAAACTATTAAAACCATGCTGCAACAGAGTTCTGCCATTTGTTGCCTACTTGTTCTCAACATGGCTAATGTGCACAGAAAGGGAAGTAGTGTTGCTATTTGCTGAAAAATGTGGTCTTTCTTCTCTGGAAACTCGTTATTTAAAATTTATTTCTCTACATTTTCTGAAAGGGTATGTGTGTATGTGTGTGTATGTGTGTGTGTAATTTTACTCTGCTCTGGTTGATAATTATGATTACTTGTATTTCCTGCATGGATGTGGAACTCCCCAGAATACCAGCACTTCACTCATGCTCATTTAAAGTCTTAAGAAGTAATTGATATACTGTTGTTGATTTTTTTATGTTAAAAGATTGCGTTTTACAGATGATGGTAATCTCTCAATAGTCAGTAGAATGTCTGCGTCATGACAACAGCTATTGTTTATGGAATTCTTACCTTGAGTCAGTTAATATTCTAAACGCTTTACATATATTACCTAATTTAATCCCTACAGCATCCCTATGAGTTAGGGTCTATTATTAACCTTTTTATACACATGGGGAGACTGATGCATGGAGAGTTTAGGTGACCTATCAAGGACATACATGTTGGAGTCAAGATTTAAACCCAAGCAATCTTTTTCAGAGCCCAAACTCTTAATCACTATACATATTATGGTATTGAGTAAACATTTAACCGGGTTATTTTAGAATTGTTCCTCACTCCTCTCTCTGTTCATACTCTAGAAATATGTTTATTTTCTGTTTGTTTTTTTTTTTATTTCAATAGGTTTTTAGGAAACAGGTGGCATTTGGTTACATGAATAACTTATTTAGTGATGATTTCTGAGATTTTGGTGCACTCATCACCTGAGCAGTATACTGTGTACCCAACATGTGATCTTTTATCTCTCACCCCCTCCCATCAATTCCCTCAAGTCCCCAAAGACCATTGTATTATTCTTATGCCTTTGCATCTTCATAGCTTAGCTCCCACTTATGAGTGAGAACATATGATGATGATGTTTGGTTTTCCATTCCTGAGTTACCTCACTTACAATAATGATTTCCGATTCCATCCAGGTTGCTGCAAATGCCATTACTTCATTCTTTTTCATGGCTGAGTAGTATTCCATTTTATATATATATCACAATGTCTGTATCCAGTCATTGATAGATAGCAACTCAGTAATAGTGGGGGACTTCAATACTCCACTGACAGCACTAGACAGTTCATCAGGACAGAAAGTCGACAAAAAAACAATGGATTTAGAAAAATGTTTTACATAGTCCTCCAATTATATTATTCTCTTTTACACTTCAATCTTTTTTCACATACTCTGTAGCCTACCAGGATTTACTTCTATTCCTTGTTTACATTTTTATTTTTTTTCGAGACAAGAGTTTCCCTCTTGTCACCCACGCTGGAGTGCAATACCACGATCTCTGCTCACTGCAACCTCCACCTCCCGGGTTCAAGCGATTCTTCTGATTCAGCCCCAGAGTAGCCAGGATTACAGGTGCCCACCACCATGCCTGGCTCCTTCTTCACATTTATCTTTCCTTTATAATTCAGCTCAGCTATCATCTCCCTCAGAAACTTTTATCACTTACAATAAATAATACCCTGTACATATATCACATTAGCATTTAACCAATTGTATGTAGCATCTTTATGTATGTATATCTCACCCACTAGTCTGTAAGATCCTGAAGAATAGGAACTAGAGCTTATCAATTTATTTATACACAATGCCTAATGATGCTTGAAATATTATAGTCACTGAATATATGTTTACTAAACTAATTTCAATCCTATCTGTTCCTAAAATTTACTGTCAGTAAAAACGTAAAAGGTTAGAAATCTTTATAATGGTGTTTGGGCTATCTTGCTCAAAAAGTTAAAACTTAATAGTCTCAAAATGAATGTTGTCATACGTTTTGGGAGATCACCTTGGCTAGAGTTAAAATAGCAAGAAAAGTGGATATTTAAAACTATGAAATTATTCGCTTTAATTTTTATCTCTATTTTAATACTTAAAAACAAAATTCAAGTCTCCTATTTCAAATTAAACTACTATTCATTCTTAACTAATAATACCTTTATGTGCCTGACACTTCAGGTGGAATGATTAAATTATGCACCTGTAGAAAGATCTCAGAAAGCAATGACAGGTATTACAAACCTACTATGTTCCTGGGTACTTTTTAAAAAGTATTGTATTTAAAAATTAAGACATTGACTTCAATTCATTGTTTCTCTTGTATATGACATTCTTCTTTTTTTTCTTTTAAATCACAATTTGGGCTGTGAATTTTCATTTCCTTAACTTTGCTTTGCTTTTCATAGAATTTATCCCATAGAGCATTGTGCTGTTTAGCTTTGTTAGATAGGTACATTAAGCAAGGAAGCAGAGATATAGAAGCATTTTATTTTTCTCAAATGAAAAAGCAATTGATAGCACATTCGCTGTTAAAAAAAAAAAAAAAAAGTAATAGGCTCAACGGTGGGCTGTACACCGAGGGATTAAGCCGGAGCACAAAGTCTTTAAGGCACCTCTTTCCATCCTTTGCATATGTAGAATATGTTTTGCTGCATTGCATGGGTTAAATGCATTTGCTCTATTGATTTGTAAAGTTGAAGTCCTGTCACAGTCACTTGGGGTAAGCTCCCCAGATAACTTCTTATTTAGTTCTTGCAAAGTTGTTTATGTTTGAAACTCTCTTGGATTCATTTTATGCTTTACAAGGAATGTATATAGCACCCAACTATAAAAACTGCTGAGAATGCCGATCCTAAGAAAGAAGAAACAGAAGATTTAGTTTTGACATCTTGTGTTCTAAAATTGGTGGTTCAGAACAGGCGCTTTGGCTCACACCCATAATCCCAGCACTTTGGGAGGCCGAGGCAAGTGGATCACTTGAGGTCAGGAGTTCAAGACCAGCCTGACCAACGTGGTGAAACTATGTTTCTACTAAAAATACAAAATTAGCCGGGCATTGTGGTGCACTCATGTAATCCTAGCTACTCAGGAGGCTGCGGCAGGAGAATCACTTGAACCTGGGAGGTAGAGTTTGCAGTAAGCAGAGATCACGCCACTGCACTCCAACCTGGCAACAGAGTGAAACTCCATCTCAAGATAAATAAATAAATAAATAAATAAATAAATAAATAATAAAATTGGTGGTTCAGTGAGTGATTCCCCTGCTATTCTTTGAATTTCTACTTTATTTCATTCTAATTTAACTTCTTGGTTTCTTAGATGCCTAACCAGAAAACATGTGTGTATTGTCTTTCTAAAACTGCTACATGTGCTTTTTCTATGGAACAAAAAAGAGCAATCATCTGACAACCATTTTCCTGGATGAAGGTGTCCAGTATGGCAGGGAAGGTTTTTCAAGTGTCGGGGGCAATACTGTCACATCTATTCACCAGAGAAGTTGCATTATTTTATGTTAAGACAATTTTTTTAATCTCCTAAATCGGATTGTTGCATCAATGAGACTCAGGCTTGTGACAGATTTTAATGTAATAGGAAAAGATCTATGTACCAATTAATTTCCTGTGGCAGTCAATGTCCTCTCCTCTCCAGGGGGAGTAGGAGCTCCAGTTCTAACAAACTATCTTCAAGTTTGAATCTAGAAATCATTTCTCCTCCCAAATAATGTCTAAAATCAGTGTAACTAATTGATCCTTCTCCTTACCTTCAGGCTTTATAGGTAGAATATGGGCCAAAGATATTTTCTTTTCTCTTTTGCAACCACTCATAATTACCTGTACTCCTTGGTGAACTTTGATTCTCACTACAAACATAATAATAATAAAAAGAAAGAGAAAGTAGAGTGCAATGTATTTTCCCCTCCAACTTAAACCTCTTTATATGTGTCTAAAAATCATACATGAAGAATAAAAAAATAAAACTATATTAATATATATGTGAATGTATTTATATGCATGCCCTTCTATGTTTACATATTCATACATTTATTCATATATTTAATTAGAAAATAATTTATCATTATTGCATAGTGACAAAATTTGAGGTTTGGAAACAAATATGTTTAAAATATTATCTTATAAGCTATGTGAACTTAGGCAGGCCAATTAATTTCCATGAGATATAATTTCTATATGAAAAATGAGGATACTAATACCTGTCTTATAGTGTTGCAATAAGGAGCATACTGATATATTATATGAAACATTCAGCATAATTATTGGAACATGGTAGGAGCCCAAAAAGTAGCAGTTATTAATATTTATTCTGCTACTTCTATTACTTTCTAGTCATTGGAACAAGTGCTCAGAGATACACAATCAAAGAAAACAAAACATCTTTTCTTAAGAACCTCAAAGTCTACTAAGAAAGACTAGAAAAAGCAGCAACAACTAAAATATAGGGTGATGACTGCTATTAAAAATATTAAACACTTAGGTGTACCTTCAAGTGTAGTGGAGTAGGGCAAAAATCTGTGAGGCAATGGTTGACAAAAACATTTGTATCTTTACTGACTTAATTGACAATAGTTACCAATGGGCTTTTATTCTGTTACTTATTTTTAATTTATTTAGTATATTTTTTATTGTTTAGTAGTTTTTGTTTCTAGTTAGCATCTATTGTACTATGAACTTGAATGTCAGAAAAATAGAGGGTACCATTTAACTCAGAAATGTTGACTAGTCTTGGAATCATAAGAAAGGCTTATACCAACAAAGGATCTCTAAGAATACAGTAATGTGTGTTGGAACATACACTTTGGTGTGGACTTCCCAATTGATGTGAAATTCAATTGGATTTGTCAAAATGAACTTTAGATGTTTGGAGATCATTGGTATTTTACTATCATTCCTATAATACTGAGACAATTTTTCTCAATTTCAAAGTTTTAGGACATATAATAGTTTAATATATAAAGAAGAGTCTGTAAGATGGAGTGAAGTACTTTGCAGAGAACTCTAAACTTCTAAGATATAGAAGGGAATATGGTCCAGACCACAGTAAACTACAATAACCCTAAAAGTTACTGGGTGTCTGGATCAGCAGCTGAAATTAGAAGAATGATACAGCGTACATAGGAACTTTGTCTATTATTCTGATGTGGATAACAGAACTTAAAATGTGTAAATTTCTCAGAATCACTCTTCTATGCTTTTTGAGAAAGAAGTTAGAAGAATTTGATATATTGTGAGCCTTTAGCTGATACAGAGAGATGAGAAATCTGAGTTGTTAATAATTAAGTGAGAGTAGCTGGGCATGAATAGAAAATGAAGTACTTAGAGGGGAACATAAAATAAGAATAATGAGAAATTAAAGAAAAAATACAAAGAATTCAAGCATGGATAAGAAATAGAAATACTTAGGAATCAAAATTCAAGAAAATATGGAAGAAAACAAAACAATATATGAAATAGAGAAAAATTGACACTAATACAAGTTTTTGAACAAACATACAATTTTAGCCTAAATATTCTTGTTATAGCTCCCTTTTTTGTTTCTCTCCTTCGGATTCTAGATAGTTCTTAAAAACTCACACATTTTTATCCTTATTTTCTTGCTATTTTTCATGGCTAGGGAAGCAGGAGAAGAAAAATGAAAATTGCCCAAGGTGAAATGTATATAAGAAGCTGAGCTGTGACTTTGACTTAGATGTACCTGAATCCATCACAGCACGTGTACTTTCCGAATGTTAATTGTATCCTTTTACAAATATGGAGAAAACACAGCAAATTATTTATACATATAGCTTTAAGATGTTTTCTATCACAAGTATTTGTAGCTCTAACCTCCTCTTTCATCTGTTTTGCCCCAAATATTCATCTCACTTTGCTGATTTTCTCTGATGTTAGAGTTACTTAAGGTTCAATTTTAGGAAGTTGACTTGTTAATAAGATTTCTTTAAATAGTTTCCATATTTAGTCAGACTTGCAGTTCTTAACAGTAAATGGAAGAACAAATAGCAAGCATAAGGTAAAACATCAGTGTGTTTAACTTCCAGGTGAAACCAAAATTTGGGATCGTTGACTAAGATTTGGATGTAATCCTTGCAGTCTAAATCTATCAATATCCAAACATGACACTCTTCAAAAAGGGCTTCATTTTTCTCATTATTATAATAATATTTCTTAAGTTTCCAAAAATGGTTCTCTCCCTCTAAGTGTTTTCAGCTTGGCAGATATCTCTTTTCTGAAGTCCACTAATTCAGGTCATATGCCATGACTACGTATTGATACTGATATATATAAGCCTATATTAACATATAATGTATATGTGAACAAATACATATGAATATATAGTCAAATATGGAAGAATATGTTTCTGACTCTCTTTTTTTTTTTTTTTGAGATGGAGTCTGGCTCTGTCGCCCAGGCTGGAGTGCAGTGGCTGGATCTCAGCTCACTGCAAGCTCCGCCTCCCGGGCTTAGGACATTCTCCTGCCTCAGCCTCCCGAGTAGCTGGGACTACAGGCGCCTGCCACGTCGCCCGGCTAGTTTTTTGTATTTTTTTTTAGTAGAGACGGGGTTTCAATGTGTTAGCCAGGATGGTCTCGATCTACTGACCTCGTGATCCGTCTGACTCTTGAAAAGACAATCTGGGTTTTGTTTTTAAAAATATGCTTTTCTTTAGTATACATGTGTAATGCCACCGCTCGTTTTTCTTTAATGAGTGCCTAAAATTAATGATTCTTTTTATTTTGGTTGTTACTTGGGTTCAGAGAGGTGCTTAGTACTGAGCCCTGCAACTATTGATGATGTGAAGAGGAAGATGGATAGGAGGTGGAGGAATGGCAGGAAATATTTTATGATTTATGCAGTTTTATGAAAAAAATGTTCTTTTTACTTACTGCATAGTGTTACTATTATTATCATTTGGTGGGCTTGAGGCATGGGCCACACACATCATCTGCTTAAAAATAACTCTACAGCTTGTCTGGGTGTCATTTTAGTGTTTGTTTCATAACAACTGCCTTTGAGTCTTCATTAAAATTCAAGTGGGCTAGGACTCAGAGCCAATAATAGGGCCTGTATATACTAATAGAGCACAGTCTTTATTTGGGAAGACTCTGGCAGGATCAGAGCAGGGTGTGTCAAAAACTAGGCATGCTGCAAAAAAATGTGAGGCCCAGCGAATATGAATGAGACAGGATGAGATCATTGGAATGTATTTCACCCAAATGGACCATGTGGTATTTAGTTAAGTCATGGAACAAGAGGGAATAGATGCTGAGCCAAAGAACCTGGATGAGGGGCATACCACCAGCACCTCAATGACTGACCTAGGGAAGTGAATGTTAAAGTGTTGGGGGGTTTTCTTAAGGAGATTTCTAAAAGTAAATGGAACAGCCCAGGATATTCAATAGACATGTTATAAAACCATAGAAAATTCACCTTAGGTTTAGAAAGTGGTACAACAGTCTTAAGAGCAACCTCTATTCCTTCATTTATTGAGATGACACCTACATTTATAACATTAAATCTTCATAAAAATCTGGGGAATATCAAATGTGAAGTTCATAGACTTAAATTATAAATTAAATATTCATTATTTTTATAAATATTTCTTTTTCCTGAATTAAAATACTATAATAATAAGGGATAATCAGGCTTTGGTATATGTGTTTGGGGATATGGTGGAAATAGAGGCTTGTTACTAAAATGTTGCAGGATGAAGTAGGAGGGGCAAATGATTGTTGTAGCATAACAGAGGTAATCATATACAGCAACTTGCTTAGAAATCACACTTGCCTTCACCTTCATTCATTCTCTGATCCTCTTCCTTGTCATAGCTCTTCTATGTGAAGCTAAAATTACTTCTGATTTTGGGCAATGGAAAGTCTGCTATTTTGTAAGGAAGGAGGAAATTTACCTTTATTGTACACTGTTAAAATTAAAAAAAAAAAAAAAGGTAGATCTAACATATATTTATGGATAAAAGGATTAAAAATTCCTTCCTAAAATTTTTGTTTATGGTTTATTCAGTACGCTCAGTGTGTGGGGAAAATGCTGACCATCACAGTTGGTTACCTAACACACATGTTGGTAGCAAAGACAGAAACACAGACAGAGAAATATGCAGTAGTGCATAGTCAAAGCAATAAATACCCAGGCTGCTGTAAGATGTTAAATAATTCATGGGGAAATGATGCTAACTTTTCTAAATTAACAAAAGTGGAATGTTACTTTTTCTTGTTTTATTATTAATTATTATTATTATTATTCTTATTATTATTATTATTGGTAAGGAGAAAAGCCCTAGAGAAAGTAGTTTTGTCTTTCTTTTTTTTCCTCTATTTTCTGTTGCATTTATAGGAAGCTAGATTATGGAAGAAGAGCAGTTGTGATTCTAATGTTTAGTTCTTTAGAAAAAGAAAGTCATTTAAAATATGATGCTACATGAAATTAATATTATAGATTAGACATATAGATAAAATGCATGCTGTAACAGCAATAGAACAACTACTGGAGTATAAATCAGCTTCAGGAATATGTCTTATCTTTGGCATAAAAATTTTCAAAAAAGGAACTTCTAACCAAAAGAATAACACATATATAAATAGATGGGGGTCAGCATTTCTAATACGTAATAAAGATATATCTCCTTCCATGTTCATTGCAGCATTATTCAAATGGCCAAGATATAAAATCAATGTTGTGTCTATCAGCAAATGAATGGATAAAAAATATATGGTATATATACATGATGGAATACTATTTAGCTTATCATGAATATGAAATGAAATGAAGAAAATCCTATCATTTGAGGCAATATTGATGAACCTGAAGGGCATTATATTAAATAAAATACAGGAAGTAAAATATAGTAAGACAAATATCCTATGGTCTCACATATGTAAAACTAAAAAATATTTAACTTATAGAAATAAAAAGTAAAATGGTGGTTATCAGAGGCTGTTGTGGGGAGGTATTAAGAGATGCCGGAGCCAGCATGGTGTTTCACACCTGTAATCCCAGCACTTTGGGAGGCCAAGGGTGGTGGATCACGAGGTCAAGAGGTCGAGACCATCTTGGCCATCATGGTGAAACCCTGTCTGTACTAAAAATACAAAAATGAGCTGGGAGTGGTGGCCCACGCCTATAGACCCAACTACTCGGGAAGCTGAGGCAGAATTGCTTGATCCCAGGAGGCGGAGGTTGCAGTGAGCTGAGATTGCACTACTGCACTCCAACCTGGCAGCAGAGCAAGACTCTGTCTCAAAAAAAAAGTAAATAAAATAAAAATAAAAATAAAAATAAAATAAAGATGTTGGTCAACAGACACAAAATTGCATATGGATAGGAAGAATAAGTTCAAGAAATCTGCTGTATATCATGTAACTACTATTTGTAACAATAAATTGTATACTTACAAATGTAAAGAAGGTAAATATTGAGTCTACTCACCATAAAAAGTTATGAGTATGTGAGGTAATGCATATGTTAAACAGCTGGATTTAGCCATTCCACAGTGCACAGATATACCAAAACATTATGTCCTTCACCAAAAATATATATAATTTTTACTTGTCCATTAAAAAATGTGTTTCCTTATTTGAATGAGACCACTGGTTCTCAATCTGCACAATTATGTCACCTGGGGAATTTTAAAAATAACTACAATGCTCAGGCTAAGATAAATTAAATTTGGAAGAAAAATGGGAATGTGAGCAGTAATGTAATCATAGCATCAATGATGTTATCACTTTTAATTTTCCCAAATTCCAGTGTAAAAACAGTTTGTAGATAGCCACACCAAACACACACACACACACACACACACGAACAGCACATATCACAAAATTAAATCACAAGATAACTCTATGAGCCACAAAATACAAGTGGGTGGGGGATCTCCAACAGCCAACGGAACTGCAAAGTCTCAGTGTTGATGCATGATGAAGCAGTGGGGAGAAAAGAGAGGGATGCAGTCAAGCATTGGATGGACTTGAAAATGCCAACCTTACATTTTAGGAGAACCCTAAAATATACTCTTGGGTACATACCAGGAGAAAGTTAATTTAAGAATAACAGCTAAAACAGAGTGAGGTTTTGCTCACTTTAGTGATGAATAAGTGTAAAGACACCAAAACAAAGCCTAAAATGATTGAAGCAATCAAGTCCCTGTAAAGGTTCAAAACTGGCCAAGCAGGGCTTTCTTCTAAAAGAGTTTTATGCTGAGAGGAAACTGCTGGGAATAAATAAATGTTGAGCATGAGAGAAACAATAAAATTTTAAAAAAGAAAAGGCCTACACAAAAATGTGGAAGGGGGAAAAACAGAAAATCTCAGAAAGCAAGCAGACAGATATTTTAGCGCTGCAGGGAGACAGAGATAGATAGATAGATAGATAGATGTTAGATAGATAATAGATACATATACACATACACACACACATACACATACAGAGAGAGAGACAGAGAGAGAGAGAGAGAGAGAGAGGGAAGGAATATTGAACTTGAAAAAGATACCACTTCCTTTTAAGAAGTCAGGAATACCAATTTCACATAAAAATGAACAACAAAAAGCTATGGAGGTCAAATTTATTTAAAGTTATTTTAATAAAAAATAATAAATAGCGAATTGTATTTGTAGAGATAATAAAAGTATGCCAGAAAAATGAGCATAAGCAGATTAAAACTGTAGCATATTATTTTATGTGCTAATATAAAATAGCATATATTTTCATGTAGAGAAACATGAAGAAAATGATATAAAACATGAAAGAGCAACATGAACCAAAGTTAGAGAAAAAGAGAAATCTGATTCCAGAGTATAGCAAAGAATTAGAAACAAGAGGAAAAATAGTTTCAGAAAGGAAAACTGAATTAGAAGGAACACAAAAGCAAATAAACCTAAAACACTATATCTTAAGAGAAATGAAATTAAGAAGGAGGAATGTGTAAAATGTAAAATGAATTGATGAAAAAGAGAAAAAAGATTAGAAAGAAATTCAGATTGAAGATAGACAAAGAAGATCCAACATATGGGCCACAGGAGTTCCTGAAGAGGAAAATATAAGCAAACAAGTTTTTAAAAGCCAAAAAATCCTCTTATTCAAGGATACTTTCCTGAAATAAAAATTAGGATACTTTTTTAAAAGAATATCTTTTATTAGCCAGGTACAGTGGCTCATATCTGTAATCCCAGCACTTTGGGAGTTCAAGGTGGGTGGATCACGAGGTCAGGAGATCATAACCAACCTGGCTAACACAGTGAAACCCCGTCTCTACTAAAAATGCAAAAAATCAGCTGGGCATGGTGGCATGCACCTGTAGTCCCAGCTACTCTGGAGGCTGAGGCAGGAAAATCGCTTGAACCAAGATGGCAGAAGCTGCCGTGAGCCAAGATCATGCCACTGCACTCCAGCCAGGGCAACAGAGCAAGACTCCATCTAATAAAAAAAGAAAATAAAGAAAAAGAATACTTCTTATCAGGAAAAAAATTAGAATGACATATGTAAGTAATGCAGAAGAAAGTGTGAGCCAAGGATTTTATATCTAGCAAAATGAATTTTTAGGTAGAGAGAAGAAAGGGAATCTGTAGTCAACATGGAGGAATCAGAGAACTATGTTCCCATGAGCATGCCTTAAAGAATCTAGTAGAGAATGAATTTGACCACCAAAATGGCTATGTAGACATTGACATAAGGACTTATCAGCAAAAGGAAACAGTTGTAGAATGAAGCTTAAATAAATGTTAAAACAAAAACATATGGTATTTAAAGACTATTTTCTTCATTAATAATAATATATTTATTAAAAATATGGGCAAAGTAGATATCATATGTTAAAAAATAACTACCTTTCATGATCATATTTGAGTAAAAATAGTATTTTCCTGTAGTAATTGGTCTTACATGATTAAAGCAAATTAGTAACTATGGAATATTTTCATTCTATCATACCTTGTGTATAGAAATATAATTATAATACAGAAAAAGTTACATTAAATTCCTATTGATGTGTATTGTAATTAAAAGGGTAAATCAAACTTATGAAGTGTTACATTTTTAAATAACTTTATATATATATATATATATATATTTGTTTACATATTGTGGTTCTTGCTACTACTAAAAAGGCCTAGAAATAATAACAAATCTAGTAGCATCTATCATCCCAGATTGTGACCTGGTAATATTATTTTCCATTAAAATAAACAAAGATATCTTGAATAAATTAATAAGTCCATGTCTTTGGTAGGAAATGTGCAAGATGAGTTTGCATCATCTTTCATACTAGATAACATGAAAGCTACCAAATACTACTACCCATATCAAAGAACCATAGAAGCTAAAATAAAGAGGCTTCCACTGACCACATATGGTACAATTTAGCTTTATAAGAATAGTAAGTGCAATGGATCAAAACACATCAAGTATGTTTAAGTACATGAATTCAATGATACATTTTAAAACTGAAAATTGGTCATTTCCAAAGATGATAAGAAATAATTACCTAGAAAACAGGTAAATATAGAAAAAGAGTCAAACATTTACACTTTCAAATAGTAGATAAGGAAAAGTATTTCTTTATATAATTTGTTCCAATTCATAACTAAAAATGAAATTATGGAATTAAAATATCACCACTTTGCAAGTCTTAATGAATTAATACATCTATATAGTGAGCATCAATAGATTCTACCATTACAGAAAGGGAAACAAACAAGTATATCCTGGTGTAAGAATGCAATACCCTCTAGAAGGTTGTTTAAGAACAAACTTGAGTTCAATAAAGGCTCTGCAACTAGCTTCCAACTTATAGAGAATGCAGTGAACAGAAGAACATGCTGAACTATACTATGGGAATGCAATCAGCAAAATCTAAACTGTGAAAACCTCAATGGATCAAATGGCCTGGGTCTTTAATAGATTAATTACAGATGATTTCTGACTTACTATGGTTTGACTTAAGGGTTTTCAATGTTAATATGGGTTTATTGGGTAGGGGGTATTTAATGCATTTTCAATTTATGATATTTTCAATTTATAAGAGGTTTGTAAAGGCATGTAACCCCACCATAAGTTGAGAAACATCTGTATAAGGAAATAACGGGTTGGAGGAGAAAATTGTAGGTTAAGAGAAACTTTAAAATTATAGATAGTAAAATTTAAAAATAAGCAAGGATGTTTAAAAATCAGTATTTCTAGGGAATTAGTATTTTTTAAATTCTGTAGTGAATTCTAATGTGAGTTAAATTTGGCAATTATAGGCTTAAGGACTTGTAAACAAGTTGAAGCAAGGCTAGTTGACCTCACTATGCTATAAAAGTATATTGTCATTAAAAACCTGAAGACACATAAGAAAAAAAATGAGATATGTGCTGGAGTATTTCAGCATTAAAGTGAAAGCAGATGTTGACAAGCCATCAGCATTTACCAGAAGTGGGAGGTTTAACAACTACTCCTGAGAAGTCTAAACAGATCATTAAGATCCTACCAGGCAAACAGCCAGAGGTGTTTTGATGCCAAGCCATTTGGAAGGTTGAAAATAAACTGAAAGGACTTGAGTATAAGTGATGTCAAAATAAAATATTTTTAAAGTTATAATATTAATGGAAATTTTACTACAATATTTCTTTCTAAAATTGCTTTGTTAGGTAGATGGCTAAGTAGCATGGCATGATGGGAGGAGGATAATTTAAAGGGATTTAGGTTCAAATCTTGTTATCACCACTTATGTAGCTTTGCTGAACTCAAGCTCCCTCCAACTTCAATTCCACTGTATATAAAAATGATACAATAACTCAGACCTAAGAGAATTAATAATAATAAGTATTCATGTGAAAGTAACTATGTTTTTCAAATATGTGTTTTAATATTTTAATGTGAACTATTTAAAACTTATAAAAGGGCAAAAATATTATAACCTGATACCATGTATTAAAAACTCAATATTTAATGACTTTCAACATTGTGCATTAAAAAGAAATAAAGTTGCACATGTAAATAAAAAGTATTTGCATCTTTTTCTACTCTCTGTTTAATCTAGGTGTGACTCCAAAGGTAGTATATATTATCCTGATGTATTTTTAAAAACAGTTTTATTAAGATATGAAAACACCAAAAGCAATGGCAACAAAAGCCAAAATTGACAAATGGGACCTAATTAAACTAAAGAGCTTCTGCACAGCAAAATAAACTACCATCGGAGTGAACAGGCAACCTACAGAATGGGAGAAAATTTTTGCAATCTACTCATCTGACAAAGGGCTAATATCCAGAACCTACAAAGAACTCAAACAAATTTACAAGAAAAAAACAAACAACTCCATCAAAAAGTGGGCAAGGGATATGAACAGACATTTCTCAAAAGAAGACATGCGTACAGCCAACAGACACACGAAGAAATGCTCGTCATCACTGGTCATCAGAGAAATGCAAATCAAAACCACAATGAGATACCATCTCACACCAGTTAGAATGACAATCATTAAAAAGTCAGGAAACAACAGGTGCTGGAGAGGTTGTGGAGAAATAGGAACACTTTTACACTGTTGGTGGGATTGTAAACTAGTTCAATCATTATGGAAAACAGTATGGCGATTCCTCAAGGATCTAGAACTAGAAATACCATATGACCCAGCCATCCCATTATTGGGTATATACCCAAAGGATTATAAATCATGCTGCTATAAAGACACATGCACACGTATGTTTATTGCGGCACTATTCACAATAGCAAAGACTTGGAATCAACCCAAATGTCCCTCAATGACAGACTGGATTAAGAAAATGTGGCACATATACACCATGGAATACTATGCAGCCATAAAAAAGGATGAGTTTGTGTCCTTTGTAAGGACATGGATGCAGCTGGAAACCATCATTCTCAGCAAACTATCGCAAGAACAGAAAACCAAACACTGCATGTTCTCACTCATAGGTGGGAACTGAACAATGAGATCACTTGGACTCGGGAAGGGGAACATCACACACCGGGGCCTATTATGGGGAGGGGGGAGGGGGAGGAACTGCATTGGGAGTTGTACCTGATGTAAATGACGAGTTGATGGGTGCTGATGAGTTGATGGGTGCAGCACAGCAACATGGCACAAGTATACCTATGTAACAAACCTGCACGTTATGCACATGTACCCTAGAACTTAAAGTATAATAATAATAATAATAAAAACAAAAAAAAGATATAATCCACATGCCATGTAATCCACTGTTCACAAGGTGTGTAACCATCACCACAATCTAATGTTAGAATGTGGTTGACTCCTATCTTAGTCCATTTGTATTGCTATAAAGGAATACCTGAAACTGGGTAATTTGTAAAGAAAGAAGGTTTATTTGGTTTATAATTCTGCAGGCTGAAACACTGGACATCTGGTGAAAGCCCTGGACTGCTTTTATTCATGGAGGAAGGCAAAGGGGAGTTGGCATATGCAGAGCTCACAGGGTGAGAGAGGAAAAAAAGAAGTGGGGAAAAGGGGAGATACTAGTCTCTTTTTAACAACCAGCTCTGATGGTAACCAGTAGTAAGAACTCACTCATTCTCAAGCGAGGGCATTAATCTATTCACGAGGGATCTTCACCCATGACACAAATACCGCCCATTAAGCCCTACTTCCAACATTGAGGCTCAAATTTCAACATAAGATTTGGAGGGGCCAGACAAACCAAACTAGAGCATTCCACCCCGGCCCCCACAATTTCATGTCATTCTCACATGTAAAATACAATTCTCTCATGTCAATAATCCCCAAAACTCTTAACTTGTTCCAGTATCAACTCAAAAATCCAAAGTCTCACCTGAGACTCAAGGTGTTTCTTTCAGCTATGAGCCTGTAAAACCAAAAACAAATTATATACTTCTAAGGAACAATGGTGGTACAAGCATTGGATAAACATTCCCATCCTGAAAAGAGAGAAATCAGCCAAAAGAAAGCAGTAACAGGCCCCATGCAAGTCCAAAACACAACAGGGCAGACATTAAATCTCAAAGCTTGCAAATCTCTTTTCACTCCATGTCCAGCATCCTAAGCACACTGGTGTGAGGAATGAACCCCCAAAGACTTGTGGCTTCTCTCATGGGTTGGAGTTAAATGCCTATAGTTTTTCTAGGCAGAGTTTGCATGCTTCCACTGGCAGTATAATTTTGGGTCTGAACAGCAGAGATCCTGCTCCAACAGCTGCACTAGACACTTTATAGTTGGATATTCTTTGTGGTGGCCCCACCCCTATGGCACATTCTTGCTTGGACACTCAGGCTTTCTAATACATCCTCTAAGCTTCTAAGCCTCCAAGGCTCTTGCATCCTGGGTGCCTGCAGACTTAGCACCACATGGGCACCACTAAGGATTACTGCCTGCTCTGCCCTGAGAAACAGCCTGAGCAGTAGTTCTTGGGGCTCTATGAGCTACATCTGAAGCCAGACCATCCAGGATGTAGGGAGCAACATCCAAGACAGCACAGGGCGATGGCAACTCAGGCCCATGCCCTGAAACCATCCCATCCTCCAACGCCTCAGAGTCTAGATAGGAGAGGAGGAAGGGGCAGTCTTTAAGATTTCTGAAGTGTCACTGGGGACTTTTTAACATTGTTTTGATTATTAGCTCTCAGCTCCCTTTAAGTCATGCTAATCTCTTTAGCAAGTGGTTACTCCTACTCCACAGTACCCTTGGATTCATCTCTTGAAAATGGTCTTTCTTTCTTTAACACATGGCCAGGCTGCAGATTTTCCCAATTGTTGTGCTCCACTTTTCTTTCAATTACAAATTCCATTTCTGGGCCATTCCATTGCTGGCATATATGACCATAAGCTGTTAAAAGCAGCCATTTCACTTTGATTTTTTTTGTGCATACATAATAGGTGTACATATTTATGGAGTACATGAGACATTTTGATACAGGCATGCAATGGTAAATAAGCACATCATGGAAAATGTGATATTCTTTCCCTCAAGCATTTACCCTTTGTATTGCAAACAATTCAATTGCCCTCTTTAAGTTATTTTAAAATATACAACTAAGTTATTATTGACTATAGTCATCCTATTATGCTACCAAATAGTAGGTCTTAATCATTCCAATTTTTTTGTACCCATTAACCAACCCTATTTTGCTCCCACTGCTAGGCTCCCACTATCTTTCCAAACCTCCAGTAACCATCATTCTACTCTCTATGCCCATTAGTTCAATTGTTTTGACTTTTAAATCCCACAAATAAGTGAGAACATGGCAACATCTGTCTTTCTGTGCCTGACTTATTTCAATTAACATAATGATCTCCAGTCCCATCCATGTTGTTGCAAAAAACTGCATCTTATTTTTTTTATGGCTGAATAGTACTCCATTGTGTATATGTACCACATTTTCTTTATCCATTCATCTGTTGCTGGACACTTACGTTGCTTCCAAATCTTAGCTGTTGTAAACAGTGCTGCAACAAATATAGGAGTGCAGATATCTCTTCAATATAGTGATTTCCTTTCTTTTGAGCATATAGTCAGCACTGGGATTGCTTGGTAGTTCAATGTTTAGCTTTTTGAGGAACCTCCAAACTGTTCTCCGTAGCGGTGTACTACTACATTTCCACTAACAGTGTACAAGGGTTCCCTTTTCTCCACATCCACACCAGCATTTATTATTGCCTGTCTTTTGGATATAAGCCATTTTAACTGGGCTGAGATGATCTCTCACTGTAGCTTTGATTTGCATTTCTCTGATGGTCCGTGATGTTGAGCACCTTTTCATATGCCTATTTGCCCTTTGTAGGCCTTTTTTTTTTTTTTTTTTTGAGAAATGTCTATTCAAATCTTTGCCCATTTTTTGATTGAATTATTAGATTTTTGTTTATAGAGCTATTTGAGTACTTGTACATTCTGATTATAAATCCCTTGACAGATGGGTAGTTGGCGAATATTTTCTCCCATTCCATGGATTGTCTCTTCACTATGCTGATTGTATCCTTTTCCGTGCAGAAGCTTTCTAACTTGATGTGATCCCATTTGTCAATTTTTGCTATGGTTGTCTGCATTTGTGGGGTATTGCCTAATAAATTTTTGCAATGTTCCAGAGATTTTCTTGTAGTAGTTACATAGATTCAAGTCTTAGATTTAAAATTTAATCCATTTTATTTGGTTTGTGTAAATGGGGAGAGATACGGGTGCAGTTTCATTCTTTTACGTATGGATATCTGGTTTTCGTAGAACTATTTATTGAAGAGATTGTCTTTTCTTCAGTGTATGTTCTGGCAACCCGTGTCAAAAATAAGGCTATTGTAGGTGTGTAAATTTCTTTCTAGGTTTTCTTCTATGGAGAAGAAACAATTTGACTTCTTCCTTTCCACATTGGATACTCTTTATTTCCTTCTATTGTCTGATTGCTGTAGCTAGGACTTCTAGTACTATATTGAATAACAGTAGTGACTGTGGGCATCCTTTTCATGTTCCAAATATTAGAAGAAAGGCTTTCAGTTTTCCCCACTCAGTATGATACTAGCTATGAGTCTATCCTATCTGTCTTTTATTATATTGAGGTATCTTTCTTGTATCCCCAGTGTTTTGAGGGTTTTTATCATGAAGGGATGTTGAATTTTATCAAATGCTTTTTCAGCATAAATTAAAATGATCATACAGTATTTATTCTTCAGCTTGTTGATATGATGTATTACCTTGACTGATTTGCATATGTTGAAGCACCCTTGCATCACAGGGATAAATTCTACTTGGTCATGATGAATAATCTTTCTAATGTATTGTTGAATTTGGTTTGCTAGTATTTTGTTGAGTATTTTTATATCAATATTGATCAGACATATTGCCCAGTATTTTTCTTTTTTCTTTTTTTTTTTTTTTAATGTATCCTTTTCTGGTTTTGCATTGGGGTAATACAGGCCTTGTAGAATGAGTTTGGAAGTGTTCCCTCATCCTCTATTTTTCAGAATAGTTTGAGTAGGATTGATATTAGTTCTTCAAATGTTTGGTAGATTTCAGGAGTGAAACCATCAAGTCCCAGACTTTTCTTTAATGGGAGACTTTTTTTAATGGCTTCTATCTCATTACTTGTTATTGGTCTGTTTAACTTTTGGATTTTTCCTGGTTCAATCTTGGTAGGTTACATGCATCTAGAAATTTACCTATTTTTTCTAGATTTTCAAATTTATTGGCATATAGTTGTCCTTAGTAGCTACTAAGGACCCTTTGAATTTCTGCTGTATCAATTGTAAGATCTTCTTGTTCATTTCTGATTTTATTTATTTGGATCTTCTCTCTTTTTTTTCCTCAGTCTGGCTAAAGTTTTGTCAATTTTGTTTAACTTTTCAAAAAACTAACTGTTTGTTTCATTGATCTTATGTTTTTTTTTCATTCAATGGCATTTATTTCTGCTCTTATCTGTATTCTTTTCTTCTTCTAATTTGGGGTTTGATGTGTTCTTGCTTTTCTTTAAGATGTATAGTTAAATTGTTCATTTGAAGTTTTCTCTTATTTTTGATGTAGGCATTTATAGGTATAAAATTCTCTCAATACTGTGTTTGCTGTATCCCATAGGTTTTGGCATGTTGTTTCCTTTACCATTTGTTTTAAGAAAATTTTCAATTTCCTTCTTCATTTATTCATTGACCCACTGATCCTTCAGAAGCCTATTGTTTAATTTCATGTATTTGTATAGCTTCCAAAATTCTTCTGGTTATTAACTTCTAGTTTTATTCCATTGTGGTCAGAGAAGATGCTTGATATTATTTCAATTTCTTTAGAATGTTTTAAGACTTGTTTTGTGTCTTAACACATGGTCTATCCTTGAGAACAATCCATGTGCTGAGGAAATGAATGTGTATTCTGTAGCTCTTGGATAATATGCTCTGTAAATATCTATTAGATTCATTTGGCCTGTAGTGCAGATTAAGTCTGATGTTTCCTTGTTAATTTTCTGTCTGGAAGATCAGTCTAATGCTAAAAATGGGGTGTTGAAGTCTCCAGCTATTATTGTATTGGAGCCTATCTCTCTCATTAGCTATAATAGTATTTTCGTTATGTATCTGGGTGCTGCAGTGTTTGGTGCATATATGTCTCAAGTTGTTATATCTTCTTCTAAATTGAACCCTTTATCATTATATAGTGACTTTTTAATCTCTTCTTATAGTGTTTGTCTTGAAATGTATTTTGTCTGCTATAATTGTAGCAACTCCTGCTTTTTGTTTGTTTATTTCAATTGGCATAAAATATCTTTTTCCATCTGTTTATCTTCAGTCTGTGTGTGTCTTTATAGGTGAAGTGTATTTCTTGGAGGCAACAGGTCAATGGGTCTTATTTTTTCATCTATTGAGCCAGTCTATGTCTTTTGATTGGAGAGTTTATTCCATTTACATTCAATATTATTATAGATAAGAAAGAATGTACTCGTACTATTTTTTTTTATTATTTGTTTTCTGGTCTCCTCTTCTTTTTTTCCATTCCTTCCAGTATTCCTGTAGTGAAGGTTATTTTTTCTGGTGATACCAATTAGTATCTTGCTTTTTACTTTTTTGTGTACTGATTGTACATTTTTTGGTTTGAGGTTAGCATAAGGTTTACAAATGCTATTTTATAAGTCATTATTTTAACAACTTAACACTTTTTACATTAATAAACAAGCAAAATATTAACTAATAAAAGTCAAGGCCTTAATGTTATCTCTCAGCTTTTTAACTTTTTGTTTTTTTTCTATTTATATCTCATTGTATTAACTACATATTGAAAAGTTGTTGTAGTTATTAGTTTTAATATGTTCATCATTTAATCTTTCTACATAAGATTAGAGTAGTTGACACATAAGAGTTACAGTGTTAAAATATTCTGTGTTTTCCTGTGTACTTACTATTACCAGTAAATTTTGCACCTTAGGGTGATTATTTATTGCTTATTAATGTCCTTTTCTCTCTGACTGAAGTACTCCCTTGATCTTTTCTTATAGGGCAGGCCTGATATCAATGAATTGGCTCAGCTTTTGTTTGTCTGGGACACTGTTTATTTCTTCATAAAAGGATTTTCATTGGATATACCATTCTAATATAAAATATTTTTCCTTGAGCATTTTACATATGTCATGTCAATCTCTCCTGGCCTGTAATCTTTCCACTGAAAAGTCTGCACCCAAACTTGTTGGAGCTCCATTATGTGCTATTTGTTTCTTTTCTCTTGCTGCTTTTAGAATCCTTTCTTACTGCTTGACCTTTGGGGGTTTGGTTATCAAATGCCTTGAGGTAGTCTTTTTGGCTTAAATCTGCTTGTTATTCTACAATCTTCTTGTACTTGGATATTGATCTCTTTCTTTAGGTTTGGGAAGATCTCTGTTATTATCCCTTTGAATAAACTTTCTATTCCTATCAGTTTCTCTACCTCCTCTTTAAGGCCAATAATGCATAGATTTGCCCTTTTGAGGCTATTTTATAGATCCTGTAGGCATGCTTCATTGTTTTTTATTCTTTGTTCTTTTGTCTCTGTGTATTTTTTTTTTTTCCTTTGGTCTCCTCTGACTGTGTTTTCAGACTTACTAATTCTTTCTTCTACTTGATCCATTATGCTATTCAAGGACTCTCATGCATTCTTCAGTATACATTCCATTTTTCAGTTCCAGAATTTCTTCTTGATTCTTTTTAATTATTTCAATCTCTTTGTTCAATGTATCTGATAAATTCCAGATTTTTTTCTATTTGCTATTTTAAATTTCTTTGAGTTTCCTCAAAACAGCTATTTAGAATTCTCTGTCTGAAAGGTCACATATCTCTGTTTCTCCAGGATTGGTCCCTGGTGCCTTACTAAGTTCACTTTGCAAGGTCATGATTTCCTGGATGGTATTCATGCCAGTAGATATTAGTGTCTGGGCATTGAAGAGTTAGGTATTTATTGTACTCTTCACTATCTGAGCTTATTTGTAGCAGTCCTGCTTGGGGAAGGTTTCCAGATACTTGAGAGGACTTAGGTATTGTGATCTAAGCTCTATCTTCTTTAGAGAGAGCCCCCATCCCAGCAATGCTGTGGTTCTTGCAGACTTGTAGAGGTACACTGTGTTAGTTTTGGACAATATCAGTTAGAATTATCTGGATTACCAGGCAGAGACTCTTACTCTCTTCCCGTAGTCTCTCCCAAACATACCGGGTCTCTCTCTTTTTCTGTTCTGAGCCACCTCAAGCTATGGTGTGGAGTGACACAAGCACTGCTGTGGCCACCACCACTATGACTGTGCTGCCTCACCTGAAACCAGTACAGCACTGGGTCTCACCCAAGGCGTGTTGTCACCACTCTCTGGCTACTGCCTATGTTTGTTCAAGGCCCTGGGACTCTACAATTAGCAGGTTGCAAAGTCAGGAGGCCTGTATCTCTCCATTCAGGACAGGGAGTTCTTCTAGGCCCTGGGCAGGTCCAGAAGTTCCATCGGAAGTCAGGGTCTAAAGTCAAAACCCTTAGAAGTCCACCTGGTGTTCTATTGTATTGCAATTGAGCTGCCACTTAAATCACAAGAGCTGCCATTCAAATCGCAAGATACAGACCTTCCCACTTTTCTCTCCCCTTTCCAAAGGCAGAGGAACCTCACCCCATAGCCACCATCACCCCAGACCACCAGGAATACTGCCAGACTATCATCAATGTTCCCTTAAGGCCCGAGGTCTCTTAAGTCAGCTTGTGGTGAATGCTGCCTGGCCTAGAATTCACCATTCGGGGCAGTGGGCTCCCCTGTGGCCAGAGCAGGTCCAGAAATGTCATGCAAGAATCAAGTCCTGGAATCAGGGACCCCAAGAGCCCACTTGGTGCACTACCCGCTGTGGCTATGCTGGTACCTAAGGTGTAAGACAAAGTCCCTTTTACATTTTGCTCTGCTTTTCTCAAGCAGAAGGAGTTTTGCCCCATAGCCTCCATAGATTGGAATGTGCTGAGTCTCACTTGAAGCCATCAAGTCTCGTTGACTCACCCAATGCCCTTGATGTAGTAGCCAGGTGATATGGTTTGGCTGTGTTCCCATCCAAATCTCATCTTGAATTCCCACATGTAGGAGAGACCCAGTGGGAGGTAATTTAGTCAGGGGTCAGGTCTTTCCCATGCTGTTCTCATGGTAGTGAATAAGTCTCATGAATGAGATCTGATGGTTTTGAAAAACAGGAGTCTCCCTGCACAAGCTCTCTTTTTGACTTGTGCCATCCATGTAAGACGTGACTTGCTCCTCCTTGCCTTTCACCATGATTGTGAGGTTTCCCCAGCCACATGGAACTCTAAGTCCAATTAAACCTCTTTCTTTTGTAAATTGCCCAGTCTTCAGTATGTCTTTATCAGCAGCATGAGAATGGACTGCTACACTGGGTATCACTGCTGGTTATTAAGAGCCCAAGGCCTCTTCAGTTAGTGGGTCATGAATGCTGCCAGGAATGGATCCTTTTTTTCAAGGTAATGCATTCTCTTCTGGCCCAGGTTTTATCTAGAAATGTCATCTGGGAGCTAGGGCCTGAAATAGGTGCCTCACAACTCTGAATGGTACCCTACCCTACTGTGGGTGAACTGGTATTCTAGATGTAAGACAAAGTCCTGCCCTCCTCAATCAGAAGGAAAGGGCGTCTTTTGGAGCTGTGAGTTGTGCAGCCTGGAGTTAGGATAGTGGTGATTCCAGCATTCTCTCTTGGCCTCTAGTCTGGTGTGTCAGCATTCCCCATGCCCTGGGCATTTTACTGTTGCTGGGCCTAGTTCAGCACTAGGACTCTTCTAAGAGTTGCAGTCCCAATGTCCTATACTACCTTTTAAGTTTATATGGAGACAGAGAGTGCTACAGCCCTCGGTTGTGTGACAATGTTTGCAGGAACTCAGTTTCTGTCTGCTGGAAGTGGTAATTTTCCTTTGGCTAGGGCTGGTATAAATCTTCCCTCCATGGCCCAGCATCAGCTGAGTTTGGTCTGGTTTTCATTTCTGCTTTAACAGGGCAGTAGTGAGTTCAGTGGCTCACAGTTCCCATGTTCTCCTTCCCCCAGTGCCCAGAGATGCTCTTTGCAGCACACTGCTGCTGCGTGGGAAGTGAAGGTAGTGTCAGCAATTCAGGAATGTTTTACCTATTCTTCAGTGCTTCTTTCAGCTATATGAAGTTGAAACCAGGTGCTATGAGGGCTCATCTGAATTTTGGCTCTTATTAAGTTATATGTTCTCTGTAGATAGTTGTTAGCTTTGTGCCCTTGTTGGAGTGGATGATCAGTGGAGCTTTCTATTCTGCCATCTTGCTCCATCTCCCAGCCACTTCGCTTCTTGAAGACTTCGCAGCTTAGAAAATTTTTTCACCAGATGCCATAGGTCATCGCTTTTAAGGTTGGTCTTCCACAAAGCCCTCAGGTACAGGCACAATACAGGCAAGTACTTTGCCACAATGTAACAAGGATGACCTTTGCTCCACTTCCAAGTAAGTTCCTCATTTTCATCTGAGACCTTGTCAGCATGGCCTTTACTGTCTACATTTGTGTCAGCATTTTGGTTACAAAGATCTATTCTTCAGTCTCTAAGAAGTTCCAAACTTCCCTTTTCTTTTTGTCTCCTGAGCCCTGGAAACTCTTCCAACCTTTGCCCATTACCCAGTTCCAAAGCCATTCTCTCATTTTTTGGGGTATTTTTATAGCAACACCAAACTCTCAGTACTAATTTCCTCTCTTAGCTTGTTTGTGTTGCTATGAAGAAATACCCAAGGCTGGGTAATTTATAAAGGAAAGAGATTTATTAAGCTGATGATTCTGCACATGGTGGAAAGCAAAGGGGACCTGGCATGTGCAAGCATGTATATGGTGAGAAAGGAAGCAAGCAAAAGGGAGGAGGTGCCAGTCTGGATTTTTTGTTGTTATTTTTAACAACCTTCCCTGGTGGGAAATAATAGTGAGAACTCACTCACCCCCAAGGGAGGGCATTAATCTATTCATGAGGGATCTGCCTCCAGGATGCAAACACCTCTCTTTAAGCCCCACCTCCGACAGGGGATTTAGAAGGGTCAAACAAATCACACTATAGCAGCAGCACTCCATCTCCCCAAAAGGAATCTGTGTCATTAGTGGTTACTTCCTATTCCTCTCAAACACCATCAGACCTCGGCAAACAATAATCTATTTTCTGTCTCTATGTATTTGTCTATCCTTGAGATTTGATAAAAATGAAATTATACAGCATGTGGTCTTTTGGGACTAACTACATTTATTTAGTATATTTACAATGTTCATTCATCTTGTAGCATCTATCAGTAGTCCATTTCTTTTTATTGCCTAATAATATTGCACTATATTGATTTAATTAGTTTATCATTTAATGAACCTTTCAGTTATTTCCACTTTTGACTGTTACGAAAAATGTTGCTGTGAGCATTCTTTTATATGTTTTTGTGTAGACATGTTTTTATTTCTATTGTGTATATACCTAGAAATGGAATTGTGATATCAAACTCTAAATTTAATAATTTGTGGAGTTAATCTGTTTTTCAAAGTAGTTGCATCACAATTTATTCCCCCTAGCAATACATAAGGGTTCTAATTTCTCCAAATCCTAGTGGGTGTGAAGTAATACTTCACTGTGGTTTTGATTTGCATTTCCCTGATGAGTGATGATGCTGAGCATCCTTTCATGTATTTATTGGTCATTGTATATCTTCTTTGGGGAAAGGTCTATTCAAATCCACTGTTTGTTTAAAAATTGGCATATATGTCTTTTTATTGTTGAGTTACAAGTGTTCTTTATGTATTTTGGCTATGAGTCACTTATCAGATATATGTCTTTTAAAAAATTTCTTCCATTCTTATCACCACGTATTTTTAAACTTTATATGTGTGTGTGTGTATACACACATGTGTAATATGTGAATATGTAATACTTATATACATAAACTATATATTTATAACATAATATATGATATAATAGATGAAGCACTTTGTGTGTATCTTAATTTTTGTATACATAGCATTAATACACTATATCATTTGGTACTTTTCTTGGCTTTGCTCAATATTCTGTATATCGGTACATTTTCTAACTGACAATCAAATCTAGTTCCCTCTCTAGTTCATTCATGACAAATGCTGACTAGATTCTACTGCATGAATAAACCATAGTTTAGTTATTATATTTTCTTCCTCCTGTATTCTACCTTCCAGTTAAATGTATTTAAAAGATTAGATATTCCTGGACATATTGGCTGCACTCTCATACTTTATTTTTTTTGAGACGGAGTCTCGCTCTGTCACCCAGGCTGGAGTGCAGTGGCGCAATCTCGGCTCCCTGCAAGCTCCGCCTCCCGGATTCCCGCCATTCTCCTGCCTCGGCCTCCGAGTAGCTGGGACTACAGGCGCCCGCCACCACACCCAGCTAATTTTTTGTATTTTTTAGTAGAGACGGGGTTTCACCGTGTTAGCCAGGATTGTCTCGATTTCCTGACCTCGTGATCCGCCCGCCTCGGCCTCCCAGAGTGCTGGGATTACAGGCGTGAGCCACCGCGCCCGGCCAGCACTCTCATTCTTAACAACCATTGGAAAGTTTGCCTTAAATGTTGTCAGATAAATACTCCTCCCAAAATACAGGACTTTATAATATCTCAACACTATCGCTCAGCACAGTGCCCAGAAATGTGTCTTTTGTAATCACAATTTTTAAAGTAATGCTTTCACTTCTATGGACATTATTTATTTTCATTCTGTAGGTTCAGATAGAGTCATAGCGATTAAACTTAATGGCCACAATATATGCTTCTGAAGTTACAAAAATAGAAAGAAAAAAAGGTTCAAAAATTTAAAACTGCTTGGGGATAATTGGATAATTTATAAAGTTAAAAAACAAGTCATAAGTAAACAGTCAGTCAAGAATCAATGGCAAAAGAAATTCCGTGAGGTGAACTTTGTGAAGTAAAAGTTGTTGAGGGCATTGAGGAATGATGCTGAATAATACAAGGTGTCAAAGACCTTGACACTCTCTGCTACACACTGATCTAAAAGGAGGCACATCTACCTCCATCAGACATTTTGTGTCAGAAAGTCACTAGATACACATCAAAGGGAAGCCGGTGTTCTATTCACAGCAAATGCCCTGATTCTGGAGAGGCTACACGTTTGGCCTAAAAAAGTAGAGGAATTGAATGAGAATCTAGAAAGAGACTTTCAGATTTTATTGTTTTTACATTTTTTTATTGTCTACATTTCTCCCACTTTTATGAAGTTTTGTTAGATTGCTTGTCAAGCAGATATTTTTTTTCTTCACTAATTATTCTTCACTAATTCTTCACTAATTCACTTCACTAATTATTTAGCACAAAACTATGACTATTTGATGCCTACCCGTGTTTCAGACTCCAAATATTGGTTTATTCTGAGATAATTATTTATCTTTTTGTTGTGCTCTGCCTCATTTTTTTTCTTTCAATTTTCATTATTCTTGAAAGATCAATATTTTTTAAAGAAAATAAGTTTTGTATTTTCCCTCCTCAGAAATAATTCAGTTTCTTACTACAGCACCAAGTAGCAGATAAGAGCATGACTTCTGAAATCAGTTATCTAAGATGGGTTTCAAAATCACCTGAAATTGGAGATAAACAGGTGGAAGTATCCAAATACAAGGATTATATGGTGGTTTAAAATGCTGTGTTTCCACTTTACCAAAATAGTTTTGACATTTTCCATAACAAAAAGTGGAAAATAAACAGCCTGACTCTATTATAGCCTCCTTTAACTTAAATATATATGTATTAATATATGCATATAAATGTATTTATGTGTGTGTATATATGTGCGTGTGTGTATGTGTGTGTGTATATCTGTATGTGTATATATATATGTATTCATATATATGTGTGTATATATATGTATGTGTATATATATATACACACACACACATACAGAGTCTTCCTCTGCCACCCAGGCTCGAGTGCAGCGGTGTGATCTCGGCTCACTGCAACCTCTGCCTCCCAGGTACCTGCAATTCTCATGCCTTAGCCTCCTGAGTAGCTGGGAGTACAGCCATGCACACCACACCTGGCTAATTGTATTTTTTTTTTAGTAGAGATGGGGTGTCACTGTGTTGGCCAGGCTGGTCCTGAATTCCTGAACTAAAGTGATCCACCCCCCTCAGCCTCGCAAAGTGCTGGAATTACAGGTGTGAGCCACCATGCCTGGCCAGACTTAAATATATTTATTTTTTTAACCTAATTGAGGCAGATAACAAATGGGGCATGCCAAGGAAATCTTGTGCCAGGTGTTTAGATATTTTTTAATTACGTAAGAACCTAGCTAAGGAACATTTTAAGTGACTCTCAATAATCTATTGGGGGAATGTTGGTGGAATATAAAAAGAATATATGTATTTTACATTTATCTGAAAGCATCTTCATTCTATTGGACTTCTTATAATGAATATTCTACATATTACACTCAAACCAAATTAATTTTAGTTATTTCTTTCTTTTTTTTTTTTTTTTTTTTTGAGACGGAGTCTTACTCTGTCGCCCAGGCTGGAGTGCAGTGGCCGGATCTCAGCTCACTGCAAGCTCCGCCTCCCGGGTTCACGCCATTCTCCGGCCTCAGCCTCCCGAGTAGCTGGGACTACAGGCGCCCGCCACCTCGCCCGGCTAGTTTTTTTTTTTTGTATTTTTTAGTAGAGACGGGGTTTCACTGTGTTAGCCAGGATGGTCTCGATCTCCTGACCTCGTGATCCACCCGTCTCGGCCTCCCAAAGTGCTGGGATTACAGGCTTGAGCCACCGCGCCCGGCCTATCTTGGTTATTTCTATAGAACTGCATTGTTCAATATAGAAGCCAGCAGCCACATGAAGCTATTTAAGTTTACATTAATTAACATCAAATAAAATTTAAAATTCAGGTTCTTCATCCCACCTACCACATTTCAAATGTTTAATAGCCATATATAGCTAGGAGTTACTGTATTAAGCTTCACAGATATAGAGCTTTTCAATTATAGCAGAAAGTTACATTGGATCACATTGATAATAGAATATTACCAATATTCATGGCCAGGCGTTTATTTGCTATGCCTCCACATCAATCTATCTTAGCTGTGGTCAAACTAGAGTTTCTCCCTCAAAAGTCACATACTATCAGCCCTCTAAGAGTCAGGTGATATTTCCGATGTTTAACTAAAAAATTTTCTATTGCCTTAGGTTAGAAAATTCAGAGACCAGAGATAACAATAATGCAAACGATGTAGTATTACTAGAATTTAAATGTAAAAAGTAACGGTTGGGTGAAAGTGAAAAAATGAGTTTGGAGTAAACAAATAAAGAGCAAACTATATTACTTTATGAAGAAAAACTTGTGTTTTTATGAGAAGTATAAATGGCTTGGGCAAGTACTTATTTCTCAGAGAAATAAAAGCAACTTACTGTGACAGAAAACATCACTATTTCCCAGTAAGGCTACAACTTGTTCCACTTACTGGTTTTGTTTAATACAAAAAGGAACCAAGACTGCTTTTTGCTTATTCAACCCATTGTGTGTGTATGTGTATGTGTGTGTACACACGCATATGTATATAAAATACATTACTATATATAAAAAATTATTCGCAATTTTATTACCTAAACTTGTTAAGATACCGTGTGCAGCTGCTTTTAATACCTTTTTTTTTTTTCCTGAGATGGAGTTTCACTCTTGTTGCCAAGACTGGAGTGCAGCGGCCCAATCTCCGCTCACTGCAACCTCCGCCTTTCAGGTTCAAGCGATTTTCCTGCCTCAGCCTCCTGAGTAACTTGGATTACAGGTGCCTGCCACCACGCCCAGCTAATATTTGTATTTTTAGTAGAGATGGGGTATCACCGTGTTGGCCAGGCTGGTCTTGAACTACTGACCTCAGGTGTTGCACCCACCTCAGCCTTCCAAAATGCTGGGATTACAGGCATGAGCCACTGTCCCCTGCCAAGCTGCTTTTTAATATCAAAAGAAAAGAATTTCTTCCCAGTTAATGACTTCACTTTTGCAGCATTTGCTTTTATACAATTATTTTCATTACCTTAAGCTGTTTAAAGAATGAAAATGCTCCATATTTATTATTTGGGGGAAGTAATATATTCAATAAGTACAAACATTTCTAATACCTAAAACAGTCCTTTTAAAGACTAATATTTGAAAACTTTTTACATTTTGGTAGATACTTATCTAAAAATGTATAACCATTCTTCACTTTATTACATGGAATATAATGGTAACACAGTACTTTCTTGATCAGCTGGACTCACAATTAAGCTCATCAGTTTTGCTAACTTTAATCCTTTGGTGCCTTGAGAGCTATTGTGGTGAAGTTTGCTTCTAAAGTAAATGACTGCGGTAAATTGTGATTCTGCTGCTCATGATGCTTTCTTTTCATTGAAATTGTCACGTCAACTATTAGCCCTTCCTCCTGTGTTTCTAATCATATGTCCAACATCATTTGATAAAAAATGAAGGTTTCCAAGGAAACCAAATAGACACGTTTGTTAAGTGAATACATTTAACTCCACATGAATTACCAAGTCATTTGACTTGTTTGAGAATTGAAACATATCTCCCATGCAAAGCTCATGAGCTTTATGACAACAATTTTCTTCATTCTTCCAAAAGGTGCTCTTATTTAACTCCTGTGTGGCTGAAATATGAACCTGTATATAACGGAGGTGGTGGAAATGGGTTCTTCTTAAGTTTTAAAGAAAATTATGAAATTGTTTTTAGTTATGTTGATTTAAAACCAGGAAGCTTTAGAAATAAAATTACAGGGAGAACTAGTTTTATAATTAAACCTAAGAATCAGTTTAAGGCTATTCTTGACAGAAAACAAGGCTGATATCTTTCTTAAATGCAAAAACAAGAGTGAAGTATTTAATTTATTGTTAAGAGTTATTATACACATGTTAAGAGTATTATACACAATATTTAATTCATCAGTTAAACAATTATTACTTTGTTTCAAAAACATTTAGGTGAATGCTGTGTGAAACCAGCTATGTAATGCTATGCAAAATAAAGTGAAGGAGATGGGTAATTTTAAGCTCTGGGCTTCTTCATAAGATTCAAAATATTTTCCTCATTAATAAATATTAAATTATATTTTGAAATCAAATTGCTTTGTATATAATTGAAGGTTATAATAATAAGCAACTCAGTGTATTGAATGTGTCCATCACCAAAGTACAATACATTTTAGTTAAGAATATTCACCCTATTCTGCTATCAAACACTACATTTATTCCATCTTGATTATTTTACATTTGCACCCTCTCTTAATCCACTTTCTTCATCCTCTTCCCTTTCCCCAACTCACCCTCTCCATCTTTGTTATTTACTCCCATGTGATCAGATTTTATAGCCCCACATATAAGTGAGAACATGCAGTATTTGTCTTTTTGTACCTGGTTTATTTCACTTAAGAATATTACCTCCAATTTTATCCATGTTGCTACAAATAACATGATTTCATTCTTTTTTATAGATGAATAGTATGAGTGGTATTCCATTGTGTATATATACCACATTTGCTTCATTTGATGCACATTTAGGTTGATTCCATATTTTTGTTAATGTAAGTAGTACTGCAATAAACATATGAGTGCAGGTACCCCTTTTATATATTGATTTTTTTTCTCCTTTGAGTAGATACCCTACAGTGGTATTGCTGGATTGAATGGTAATTCTACTTTTAGTTTTCCTTATTGAGAAATTTGCATACTATTTTCCACAGTGGCTCTAATAGATTATGTTCCCACCAACAGTGTATAAGAGTGCCTTTTCTCTGTGTCCTTCCCAATATCTGTTATTTTTCTGTCTTTTTAATGATAGCCATTCTGACTAAGATACCTCACTGTAATTCTGATTTGCATTTCTCTAATGAGTAGTGATGTTAAACATTTTTTCATATACCTGTTGGCTGTTTTTATGTCTTCTTTTGAGAAATGTCTATTCATGTTCTTTGCCTACATTGTAGTGGTTTGTTTTGTTTTGTTTTGTTTTTTCCTGTTGTGTTGCTTGAGTTCCACATACATTCTGGATATCAGTCCCCTATTGAATGCATAGTTTGCAATATTTTCTCTCATTCAAAAGGCTGTCCCTTCATCCTGCTTTGTTTTTGTTTTTGTTTTTGTTTTTATTTTCTGTGCAGGAGCTTGTTAGGTTAAGTCCCATTAGTGTATTTTTTGTTGTTTTTGCTTATCCTTTTGAGGTCTTAGTCATAAAAGTTTTGGTTAGACCAATGTCCAGGAGAGAGTTTTCTTCTAATTTTTTTTTGTGTTTTTAGGTCCCAACTTAACTCTTTAATTCATTTTTGAGTTGTTTTTTGTACAGGGTGAGAAATAGGGGCTGAGTTTCACTATTTTGCATGTGGCTATCCAATTTTCCTAGCACCATTTATTCAAGAAAGTGCCCTGTTCTCAATGTAAGTTCTTGACAGCTTTGTCAATGGTAAAATTGACTGTAAATATGTGGCTTAATTTCTGGTTTCTCTATTCTGCTCCACTGGCTTATGTGTCTATTTTTGAACCAGTACTATGTTGTTTTGGTTACTGTAGCCTTGGAATAGATTTTGAAATCAGGTAATATGATGCCTTCAGCTTTGTTCTCTTTGCTCCAGATTGCTTCGGGTATTCCGGTTCTTTTTCAGTTCCGCATGAATTTTAGGATTTTTGTTTCTAATTGTGTGAAGAATAATGTTGTTATATTGGTAGCAGTTGAATTGCATTTGCAGATTACTTTGAAAGATATGGTCATTTTAATAACTAATTTTTCCAGTCCATGAGCATAAGATGATTTTTCGTTTGTTTGTGTCATCTTTAATCTCCTTCAGCAGTATTTTGTAGTCTCCCTTGGCTTTCACCTCCTTGGCTATACGGCTATACTTATTCCTAGGTATTTTATTTTATTTTATTTTATTTTATTTTATTTTATTTTATTTTATTTTATTTTATTTTATTTTTTGTAGCTGTTATAAATGGAATTGCCTTCTTGACTTATTTCTTGGGTAGATAATTATTGGTATATAGAAATGCTACAGATTTTTGTACACTGATTTTGTGTCCTGCAACTTTACTGAATCCATTTATTAATTATGAAAGTTTTTGTGGAGTCTTTAGATTTTTCTATGCATAAGATCAAACAGGTAGACTTTGACTTCCTCTTTTCCAATTTGGATGTCTTTTATTGGTTTCTCTTGTCTGATTGCTCTCTCTAGGACTTCCAGTGATACGTTAAATAGGAGTAGTAAAATTCAGCATCTTTGTCTTGTTCCAGTTTTTAGAGGAAAGCCTTTAAAACTTTTCCCCATTTAGCATGATGTTAGCTGTGAGTTTTTTGTTTGTTTTGTTTTGTTTTTGAGATGGACTCTCACTCTGTCACCCAGGCTGGAGTGCAGTGGAGCAATCGCAGCTCACTGCAACCTCTGCCTCCTGAATTCAAGCGATTCTCCTGCCTCAGCCTCCCAAGTAGCTGGGATTACAGGCACCCGCCACAATGTCCGACTAATTTTTGTATTTTTAGTAGAGACAGAGTTTTGCCATGTTGGCCAGGCCAGTCTCGAACTCCTGGCCTTGGGTCATACACCTGCCTCAGCCTGCAAAAGTGCTGGGATTACAGGAGTGAGCCACCACACTCAGCCTGTGGATTTGTTTTATCCGGCTTTTATTATTTTGAGGTATGTTTCTTCCATGTCTAGTTTCTTGCGAGTTCTTATCATAAAGAGATGTTGCATTTTATCAAATACTTTTCTATCTATTGAGATAATAATTTTGTTTTCTTTAAAGTGATGTATTATATTTAGTGATTTGCATATGTTGAACCATCCTTGCATCCCTTTTATAAATCCCACCAGATCATGGTATGTTACCTTTTTGATATATTGTTTTATTTGGTTTGCTAATGTTTTGCCGAGGATTTTTTGCATCTATGTTCATTAAGAATATTGGCTTGTGGCTTTTTTTGTTGTTGTGTTCTTGTCAGGTTTGGGTGTCAGGGTAGTGTTGGCCTTGTAGAATAAGTTAGGTAGAATTCCCTTCAATTCAACTTTTTGTAATAGTTTCAGGAGGATTGGTATTTGTTTTTCTTTGTACTATTGGCAGAATTTGACTGCTTATCCATCTAGTTGTGTCCTTTTCTTTGTTTGGGAGACTTTTGTCACTGACTGAATCTTACTACTTGCTATTGGTCTATTCAAGTTTTCTGGTTTTTTTTTTTGTTTTTTTTTTTTTTTTCCTGATTCAGTCTTGATAGGTTGTGTATTTCTAGGAATTTATCCATTTTCTGTAGGTTTTCCAATTTGTCTGCATAGAGTTGTTCATAATAGTCTCTGATGATCTTTTTTATTTCTGTGGTATCAGTTGTAATGGCTCTTTCATTCATGATTTTGCTGATTTGGATCTTCTCTCTTCTTTTCTTGGTTAATCTATCTAGACATTTATCAATTGTGTTTATCTTTTTGAATAACTAACTTTTCATTTCATTGACATTTTGTATTGTTTTAATCTCTATTTTATGTGGTTTTGCTCTGATCTTTATTATTTCTTTTCTTCTAATTTTGAGTTTGGTTTGTCCTTGCTTTACTAGGTTCTTGAGGTGCATTTTTATATTCTTAATTTGTAATCTTGCTGCTTGTTTATGTCATTTATTGGTATAAAAATCCCTCTTGGATCCCTTTTGCTACATTTAACAGGTTTTTATATGTCATTTCCATTTCCATTTGTTTCAATAATTTTTTTTACTTCCATATTTATTTCTTCCTTGGCCCAGTGGTCATTCAGGAGCATGCTGTTTAATTTCCATGTATTTGTATAGTTTCCAAAGTTCCTCTTGATATTGACTTCTAGTTTTATTCCATGGTGGTCTGAGAGGATACTCAATATGATTTTGAGTTTGTAAAATTTGTTGAGACTTATTTTGTGGCCTACCATATGGTTTATCTCCTGTAGAATGTTCCATGTGTTGCAGAAAAAAATGCATATTCTGCAGTTGTTAGATAAAAGGTTCTGTAAGTATTGACTAGATCTGTTTGGTGTAAAGTCCAATTTAAATCCAATGTCTTTTCTTTGAATCTCTGTCTAAATAATCTGTTTAATGCTGAGAATGACATGTTAAAGCTTCCCATTGTCATATATTGCAGAATATCTTTCCCTTTAGATCTAGTAATGTTTGCTTTATTAATCTGAGTGCTTTACTTTTAAGTGCAAATATATTTAGAATTTTTATATCTTCCTGCTAGACGGATCAATTTATCGTCATGTAATGACCTTCTTTGTCTTTTTTTTTTTTCACTGTTCTTGACTTAAAATCTGTTTTATCTGATAAAAGTGTAGCTACTCCTGCTTGCTTTTGGTTTCCATTTGCATGGAATATCTTTTTCGATACTTTGACTTTCAATCAATGTATGTCTTTGATGGTAAGGTGAGTTTCTCTTAAGTAGCATATAGTAAGGTTATTTTAAAAATTAATTCAGCCAATCTACATCTTTTAAGGGAGAATTTAGTCCATTTTTTCAAGGTTATTATTGATATGTGAGACTTTGTTCCTGTCATATTGTGAATTGTTTTCTGTTATACATTCCTTGTTTTTCACATTTTCTCTTATTGTTAGTTGTTGTAGTCTGGTGAAATTCTATAGTGGTGCTATTTGGGTCCTTTCTTTCCCTCCTTTGTCTGATTGCTTTACCAGTGAGTTTTATACTTTCACATGTTTTCATTATGGCAAATGTCATCTTTTTGCTTCCAAATTTAGGACTTCCTTGAGCATTTTCTGTAGGGCTAGTCTAGTGGTAACAAAGTCTCTCAGCATTTGCTCATCTGAGAAAGACTCTTTTCCTTCATTGATGATTTTTGGGGGGGAATATTAATAGTATTCTTTACAACACTTTGGATATATTATCTCATTCTCTTCCAGACAGTAAGGTTTATCCTGAGAAATGCACTGTTGTTCTGATTGGTTTTCCTTTATAGTTGACTAGTTGCCTTTTGCTTGCTGTTTTTAGAATTTGCTCTTTATGATTGACTTCAGCCTGATTTTAACATGACATAAGAGATGATTTTTGCATTGAGAAGTTTTCATTCATTATTTTATTAAATAGATTTTCTGTTCTTCTTATTATCTCTTCACTGTTGGGAATAGCAATAGTTCATATAATTGGTCACTTTATGTTATCCCAAATGTCATGAGCCTTTGTTCATTATTTTTTAATCTTTTTCCTTTATTTTTATCTTCCTGCATTATTTCAAAAGACCTGTCATTAAGTTATGAGATTTTTTCTTTTTCCTGATTTAGTCTATTGTCAAGGCTTGCAAATGTATTTTTTATTTCCCTTAATTAATTCTTCAGTTCCAGAATTTATATTTCTAAAAATATCTATGACTTCAGTAAATTTCTCATTCATATCCTGAATTGTTTTTCTGATGTTTTGTATTTTTTTCAGAATTCTCTTGTGTCTCACTGAGTTTCTTTAAAATCAACATTTTGAATTCTTTATCTAGAGTCTTAAAAATTTCTTTTTGATTAATATCTATTGCTGAGGAATTATTGTGCTCTTTTGGAGGTTTCATATTTTCTTGCTTTTCTTGATGTTTTCTGTATCCATATGTTGATATCTGTGTATCTGGTGTAATCATCACTTCTTCCTGTTTTAGGTTTCACTTTTATAAAGGAAAGACTTTTTAAAAAGATGTAGGTTTGGTGGTTTTCTTTAATTTATTTTTAATATTTTGATATAGAGCCTCACTCTGTCACCCAGGCTGGAGTGCAGTGGCACAATCTCGGCTCACTGCAGCCTCCGTTTCCTGGGTTCAAGCGATTCTCCTGCCTCAGCTTCCCAAGTATCTGGGATTATGGACATGTGCTGCTATGCCAGGCAAACTTTTATATTTTTTAGTGGAGATGGGGTCCCACCATGTTGGTCAGGCTGATCTCGAACTCCTGACCCTAAATGGTCTGCCGTCTCGGCCTCCCAAAGTGCTGGGATTACAGGATTGACCCAGTATGCCCGGCCCTGGCCTTTCATTTAACTTTTGTAAGGGAAAAAACTTTTAAAAGATATGTGTGCAGTGTTAGTTGGGTACAGCATGTTGGCTTTGATTCTGGGTACATCCAGTAGTTTCATCTCTATATGATTTCTTTGGCTGTAAGCAACATCAGTGTTTTCTGCGATTTCCTTGGAGCATTAAGGTGTAGGTATCAGTAAAGAAGGTGTAGAAGTTATACTGGGGACCTGGAAGGTGGGCCAGTCTTCAGGCTTCAATGATGGCAGCAGTGGGCTGAGCATACTATGTTTTTAAGCCCCAGGATAGTGTACACTAGCACCTATGTCAGTGATTAGCGGCAGGCTGATTCATGGGCTTCCAAATGGATTGCTCAAATGCAAGTAGTAGCAGCAGTGGATAGGGCAAGTAAGCAGGCTCTTGGGTCCCTGGTCAGCTGGTGTGGTATGGGCAATGGTGGTAGCTGTGGTGTGACTGCCCTGTTGGTCCAATTGGTGTGGGTTGGTGTTGTTGATGACTGCCTTACAGACTCAGCCCCAAAAGTTTCAACCACACTGTTTTCAGACTTTTCTGCTCTCTGAGGCAGCAGCACCAAAGTACCACACAGAGGGGTGAGGTGCCCCACCTTTATACACAAGTTCAGGTACAGAGGCCACACCATCAATGGGATTGCAGTCACCACTTACTGCTCCAGTCAGTCAGCCCTTTGGCTCACCCAACCTGGTCTCCAGTGCAACAAGAGAAGGTGTGCAGAGGGGGAGGAGGATTCCTGTCCTCTGTGTGACAGCTCAAGCACAGATGCTGTTCTGCTAGTGGGAGGGCATTTCACTCTCCGCTTACAAAGCTAAGCCCAGGGTTTGTTCCAATGACAGGGCCAGAGTCACTTCTCATAGCCCCAGATAGGAAGTTCTTGGGCTTTTAAAAATGTGTGTTTATGATTCCTTTGTCCTAGGAGCTGGTCTTTTGAATGCTGCACTGCCCTTTTCCTGAGGAGTAGTACTACCTGTGGAATAGAGCTGGGGGTCTTGCAGCATCTTTGGGTCCAGCTAGTGCTGTGCTACTGCAGCCCTCTGAGTCTATGCAAGGGAATGTCAGCAGGAACTTCTGGGATGTAGAGATAGGGAGCCTGTTGTTTCCAGGGCAGGATGCAGTCCAATGACTGCTGCCCTCACCAAATGGAATGCTTCTGTAGCCATTCAGGTCTTGGAGGAGGTGAGTGACCCAGTGTGAGTTCTCTGTCTGATGCGATGCCTTCAGTGTCTTCATATCACTACTCATGTTAGTGTCAGCATTCGTATAGGCAGAAGAGCTCTTCTGCAGTCTGGATCACAGCAGCTCACAGTAGGGACATAGATCACTGCATCTCTTTTATTCATCCTTTCCCTGCAGTTCTGAGCTCCTCTGGAATCCTGGTTCATCTCAGCCAAGCTGGCCATTGGCTTTCTTCTTCTGTGCCTTGGGTGCTTTTTATGAGTTCTCAGACTCTAGTGTTTTATCCTAGATGTTCTATTTAAGACATAATTGTCTGTTCATAATTTTGGCTTTTCTGTCTTGAGAGGGCTGGCATATGATGTCTCTAGTCAGCCATCTTGAACTGAAATCCTCAAGGACTGGTTTGTAAGTAAACTTGAGTGAGCCACAGCTAAAAGGATATTTACACAGAATTATGGAAGCATGCAGAAGGAGGTATCTTTTTGAGAGAAAATCTTTTGTCCTTCTAAAAAAGGAAGATAGTTTTGAATTATCAACAAGGGCTTACCATTTCAATTAAAAAGTTTTCTGAATTGGGGCTTAAAATCTACTGGTTTATTTAATTTATGAATTGGCCATTAGGAGGATATAATAACAGATAATTTAAAGCCATGGAAAAATAGTTTAAATTTTCTTTAGTAATAGTAAACAATTTAAAATTACAATGTTATATTTTTATTTGAATAAATACCAGTTTGGGTCTTTGACTCCTTTGATTGCCTTACTGATAATGAGAGATTCAGTAATATTTGAATCCTTATGATCAGGAAGACAATCAAAGGAGTTAAAGACCCAAACTGGTATTTGAGCCAATATACCTGACCAGTCAGATGGTGCTCCACACATTCAGTGCAAGGAACATCCTATCACGGAGCTCTTGGGAATGAAAATAGTTATGAACATTTTCTGTAGTGACTAGTTTTGTGCTGTGTGAGGAGAATAAGTGTATTTCTGTTTTCATTTCTCTAATATGACTCAGTGTCAGAAACAAATTGAGATACCTAGTTTGGAGCAAACGAGCTCTACAGTATTCTTTCTTTATTAATGCTATTTCAGGGAGATACTCATCTGTTCAATTTTGTACTTCCCTTTGATATTAAAACACAATCATCAGCACTCTAAAATATCAATAGTTATTCTCATAGATCATATATATGTATTAAAGATATTTAGGATCCTACATTCTGAAACATTGAAACCCAAGCTCTCTTGTTTCTTGCCCGTGCTGTCACCCAGAGCCAAAGTCCACAGTGTTGCAGATTTTAGACTTTAGGAACTTTATGTCTTTCAAATTGTTGCATACCTTAAAGATATCCTCTAATATGTTAAAATGTGAAATCACACATGGCCGTCCTAAAGACTGCTAATGTTAAGATGACTTCTTATCAAATTACTGAACCCTACCACACTATTTTAACATGCTTTCCTATGTTTTAAAAATAATTTCAGTTTCAATACCTGAGCAAAAAATGAAACTACCCCAAAAGGACCAGTAAAATTGTTAATAAAATAGCTTATCTTCTGTTAAAGGAGAACCAGAGACAAACTGGTAGTGTAAAGGGAAAGGTATAGATAAGTGAGTTTTAAGAGAAGCAAGGCAAATATTAGTTTCCACATTCATCTTCAAAACCACAGTTTAATATTAGGGGCCACACAAGATAAGAAAAATATCACCACTTGTTGTTACTTACAACTCAAGTATCAGTTTTAATCTCTTAGGAGTGTGCTTTGATGCTTGAGTCATGAACAGAGAGATAATTGTTTCATATTATTTTATTTTCCCTAATAAAACTCCCAGTGATTGTGTCTAATACCTGTTTATAAGACTTTATTTTTTAGAGCAGTTTTAGGTTTACAGCAAAACTATAAAGAAGGTACAGAGATTTTCTATATACTCACTGCCCCAACACATGTATACCCTCCACCAGTATCAACACTGACCACAAGTATGGTACATTTGTTACAATTAATGAACCTACATTACAAATAATAATCACCCAAAGTCCACACGATAGATTAATATTGTCTCTTGGTGCTGTAAATTCTATGAATTTGAAAAAATATATAATCATATGTATCCATTAATTTAGGATCATATCAAGTATTTTCACTGCTCTAAAAATCTTCTGTGTTCTGCCTTTTCATACCCCTATCTCTTACCCCAGCCTCTGGCAACTACTGATCTTTTTACTGTCCCATAGTTTTGCCTTTTCCATGGTATCATATAGTTGGAATCATACAATATGTAGCTGTGTCAGATTGGCTTCTTTCACCTAGTAATATATAAATTTCTTCTTACATACTTCTCCAATATGTTAGCTTGATATCTTATTTATTTTTATTGCTGTATAATATTCCCTTGTCTGCAGGTGTCAAAATTTATTTAGTCATTCACCTACTGAGGGACATCTTGGTTGCTTCCAAGTTTTGACAATTATGAATAAAGCTGCTATAAATATCTTGGATCATATGATAAGAGTATGTTTAGTTTTGTAAGAAGCTATCAAACTGTCTTCCAAAGTAGCTGTATAAGAATTAGAAAAAACTACTCTAAAATTTATATGGAATCAAAAAAGAGCCTGAATAGCCAAAGTCATTATCAGCAAAAAGAAGGAAGTCAGTCATCACATTATTTGATTTCAAACTATATTATAAGGCTACAGTAACCAAAACACCATGGTACTGGTACCAAAACAGACACATAGACCAAAGGAACAAAATAGAAAACCCAGAAATAAAACTGCACACCTACACCTATATGATCTTCAACAAAGTCAACAAATATAAACAATGGGGAAAGGACTCCTTATTCAATAAATGTTGCTGGTATAGCTTGTTAGCCATATGCAAGAGAATGAAAGTAGACCCCTAATCCTAATCAGAAACAAGATCAACTCAAAATGGATTAAAGATTTAAATGTAAGACCTCAAACTATAAGAATCCTAGAAGAAAACCTAAGAAACTGCATTCTGGACATAGGCTCTGGGAAATAATTTATGACTAAGTCCTCAAAAGTAATTAAAACAAAAACAGAAACTAAATAGGACCTAATTAAATTTAAAGGCTTCTACACAGAAACAAAACAAAACAAACAAACAAACAAAAACTACCAACAGAAACTATGCATCTGAAAATGATCTACCATCAGAATCTATAAGGAAATTAAAACAATTCAACAGTAAACAACAAACAAACAAGAACAATAAAAACAACCCTATTAAAAAGGGGGCAAAAGACATGAACAGACACTTCTTAAAAGAAAACATACAAGTGGCCAACAAACATATGAAAAAATTCTCAACATCTTTAATCATCAGAGAAATGTAAACCAAAACCACAATGAGATACTATCTCACACCAGTCAGAATAGCTGCTATTAAAATGTCAAAAAACAACAGATGCTGGCAAGGCCATGGAGAAAACCGAATGCTTACATCATTGGTGAGAATTTAAATTAGTTCAGCCACTGTAGAAAGCAGTTTTGATATTACTCAAAGAACTGAAAACAGAACGACCATTCGACCCAGCAATCCCATTACCGGGTAGATGTCTGAAAGAAAATAAATTATTCTACTAAAAGTACACCTTCTCTGCTATGTTCATCACAGTGCTATTCATGATAGCCAAGACATAGAATCAACCTGATGATGTCCCTCAATTGTGGGTTGGATAAAGAAAATGTAGTACATATATACTTGAAATACTATGCAACCATAAAAAATGATAAGATCATGTTTCTTTGCAGCAATATGGATGCAGCTGGAGGCCATTATCCTGAGCAAATTAATGCAGGAACAGAAAAACCAATAATGCATGCTGTTATTTATAATTAGAACCTAAATATTAGGTAATTAAAAAAATGAAGATAGCAAAAATAGACACTAGGGACTACTAGAAGAGGGAGGGGAAGGAGCCAGTCAAGGATTGAAAAATTGCTGAGTGCTATGTTCACTTTCTGGGTGATGGGGTCATTCATATTTCTAACATCAGACTCACACAATATACTCATGAAACAAACCTTTACATACACGTACCTCCTGAATCTAAAATAAAAGTTGAAATTATTTGAAAAGCCAATTAAAAAATAAAATTACAAATTTGATTTTTATTACATTAAAACAGCAGCAGCAGCAGCAACAACAACAACAACAAATAACAAAGCAGTTGTATCATTTTGCATTCCCGCCAGCAATGAATGAGAATCCTGTTGCTCCACATCGTCACCAGTATTTGGTGTTGTCAATGTTTTGGATTTCAGCCATTTTAATTTGTATGTGGTAGTACCTCAATGTTGTTTTTATTTGTATGTCCTTAATGATACATGATGTAAAGCATCTTTTCATATGCATATTTTTCATCTGTATATCTTCTTTGATCAGGTGTCTGTTAATGTCTTTGGTCCATTTTTTAATAAGATTTTTTTCTCTTATTGTTGAGTTTCAAGAGTTCTTTATATATTTTGAAGAACAGTTGTATTAGTCTGCTCTCATGCTTCTGATAAGGAAATACCCAAGGCTGGGCAATTTATGAGGAAAAAAAGGTTTTATGGACTCACAGTTCCATGTAGTTGGGGAGGTCTCACAATCATGGTGGGAGATTAAAGGTGTGTCTCACAAGGCAGCAGACAAGAGAAGAGTGCTTGTGCAGGAAAACTCCCCTTTATAAAACCATCAACTCTTGTAAGACTTATTCACTGTCATGAGAACAGCATGGGAAAGACCACACCCATGATTCAATTACCTTTCACCAGGTCCCTCCCACAATAGGTGAGAATTTTGGGAGCTGTAGTTCATTTGAGTGGGGACACAGCCAAACCATATCAACAGACCTTTATCAGATGCATCTTTACCAAATATTTTCTCTCAATCTGTGACTTGTCTTTTCATTTTCTTGACATTGTCTTTCATACAGAAGTTTCTACTTTTAATGAAATCAAGTTTATAATTATTTCTTTTATGGGTCTTGCCTTTGGTATTGTGTCTAAAAAGTCATCCCCATATTCAAGGTTGTCTAGTTTTGTGTTTTATATTTTTAGTGTATGATCCATTTTGAGTTAACTTTTGTCAAGAGTACAAGGTCTGTATGTACATTCATTTTTATCTCCCTTTGGCATGTGGATGTCTAACTGTTTCAACACCATTTGTTGAAAGAATTATATTTGTTTTGTTGTATTGCCTTTGCTCCTTTGTCAAAGATCAGTTGCCTATATTTATGTGGTTCTTTTTCTGAACTCTCAATTATGTTTCATTCATCTATCTACCATCTTTTCTTGTTTTTATTCTTGAGCTGACTTTTTTTTCAAGCAAAGGGCCATAATTTTATTTTCTTTTGTCTTATAGCTTCAAACATGATTTGCATGGAGAATAAACAGTAGTGACTCAAATGTTCTTTATGTTACAGTATATTGCTACCCATGTCACAGATAATAAGTCATGCTCAAGAAGAAATCCTTTTCCTGTATCTCTGCATTAAAAATGGCCAAGTTTCAGTTAGACAGGAGAAATAAATTCTGGCACTTTTTATATGGTTTGGGTGTTCTGTCCCCTCCAAATCTTATGTTGAGATGTGACAACCAGTGTTGGAGGCAGGCCTAGTGGGAGGTGTTATGAATGGTTTGGTGCTGTCCTTCTAGTAATGAGTACTCTATAAGTTCACATAAGATCTGGCTGCTTAAAAGAGCATTCCATGCTCATGGATAGAAAGAATCAATATGAAAATGGCCAAACTGCCCAAAATAATTTATAGATTCAATGCTATCCTCATCAAGCTGCCATTGACTTTCTTCACAGAATTATAAAAAAAACTACTTTAAATTTCATATGGAACTAAAAAAGGGCTCGTATAGCCAAGACAATCCTAAGCAAAAATAACAAAACTGGAGGCAACACGCTACCTGACTTCAAACTATACTACAAGGCTACAGTAACCAAAACAGCATGGTACTGGTACCAAAATAAACATATAGACCAATGAAACAGAACAGAAGCCTCAGAAATAACGCCACACATCTACAACCATCTGATTTTTGACAAACCTGACACAAACAAGCAATGGGGAAAGGATTCTTTACTTAACAAATGATATTGGAAAAATGGGCTAGCCGTATGCAGAAAATGGAAACTAGACTCCTTCCTTACACTTTATACAAAAATTAACTCGAGATGGATTAAAGACTTAAATGTAAGACTTAAAACCATAAAAAACCTAGAAGAAAACCTAGGCAATACCATTCAGGACATAGGCATGGGCAAAGACTTCATGACTAAAACACCAAAAGCAATTGCAACAAAAGCCAAAATTGACAAATGGGATCTAAACTAAAGAGCTTCTGCAAAGCAAAAGAAACTTTCATCAGAGTGAATAGGCAACCTATAGAATGGAAGAAAATTTTGGCAATCTATCCATCTGACAAAGGGTTAATATCCAGAATCTACAAGGAACTTAAACAAATTTATAAAAGAAAAAGAACAAACAACCCCATCAAAAAGTGGGCAAAGGATATGAACAGACACTTCTCAAAAGAAGACATTTATGTGGCCAATAAACATGAAAGAAGCTCATAATCACTGGCCATTAGAAAAATGCAAATCCAAACCACAATGAGATACCATCTCACACCAGTTAGAGTAGTGATCATTAAAACGTAAGGAAACAAGCAGGGTGCAGTGACTTATGCCTGTAATCCCAGCACTTTGGGGGCGGAGGTGGGCAGATCACGAGGTCATGAGATCAAGACCATCCTGTACAATATGGTGAAACCCTGTCTCTAATAAAAATACGAAAATTAGCTGGGCATGGTGGCGCACACCTGTAGTCTCAGCTACTCAGGAGTCTGAGGCAGGAGACTCTCTTGAAGCTGGGAGGCAGAGGTTGCAGTGAGCCAAGATCGCACCATTGCACTTCAGCCTGGCAAGACTCTGTCTCAAAAAAAAAAAAAAAAAAAAAAAAGTCAGGAAGCAATAGATGCTGGAGAAGATGTGGAGAAATCGGAACACTTTTACACCGTTGGTGGGAGTGTAAATTAGTTCAACCATTGTGGAAGACAGTGTGGCAGTTTCTCAAGGATCTAGAACCAGAAACACCATTTGACCCAGCAATCAAATTACGGGGTATATACCCAAAGGATTATAAATTATTCTGCTATAAAGACACATGCACACATATGTTTATTCCAGCATTATTCACAATAGTAAAGACCTGGAAACAACCCAAATGCCCATCAGTGATAGACTGGATCAAGAAAATGTGGCACATATACACCATGGAATACTATGCAGCCACAGAAAAGGATGAGTTCATGCCCTTTCCAGGGACATGGATGAAGCTGGAAACCATCATTCTCAGCAAACTAACACAGGAACAGAAAACCAAACACTGCATGTTCTCACTCATAAGTGGGAGTTGAACAATTATAACACATGGACACAGGGAGAGGAATATTACACACTAGGGCCTGTTGGGTGGTGGGGTGCTAGGGGAGGGATAGCTTTAGGAGAAATGCCTAATGTAGATGACGGGTTGATGGGTGCACCAAACCATCATGGCACATGTATACCTTTGTAACAAACCTGCACTTTCTGAACATGTATCCCAGAACTTGAAGTGAAAAAAAAAAAGCCCGTTTCAGGGAGTGGCCCCAGTTGCCTAATGAGTAAGGCACTGTCATCCTAAAAGAGAAAAACCTTCTTTCTCTCTCTCTTGTTCCCTCTCTTGCCATGTGACACACTGGCTGTCCTTCACCTTCTACAGTGATTGCAAGCTTCCTAAGGCCCTCACCAGAAGCAGATGCCAGCACTGTGCTTCATGTACAGCATGCAGAACCGTGAGCCAAACAAACCTCTTTCTTTGTAAATTACCCCGCCTCAGATATTCCTCTATGGCAACGCAAGACTGACTAACATGGATCTTTTGTACAGCATGTTGACTACAGTTAATATTGTAACAGTGTACTCTATTGCATATTTTTTTTTTAGACGGGGTTTCGTCATGTTGCCCATGCTGGTGGTCTCAAACACCTGAGCTCAAGTGATCCACACGCCTCGGTCCCCCAAAGTGTGTGAGCCACCATGCCCACCTGGCCTAAGATGGTAAATCTTATGTCCTGTGTGTTTCTTTTTTCTTTTTTTTTTTTTTACATAGCTTTATTTTATTTTATTTATTTATTTTTTAATTATTTTTTATTATTATACTTTAAGTTCTAGGGTACATGTGCATAACGTGCAGGTTTGTTACATATGTATACTTGTGCCATGTTGCTGTGCTGCACCCATCAAACAGTATTTAAAGTTTCTAAAAAAAAGAAAGAATAGGTATATGAGGTGATGGACATGTTAATTAATCTTATTTAATTATTCTATAATGTATATATGTATCCTAACATCACACTGAACCCTATTAAATATATACAAGTGTTATTATCCATTAAAATAAATGAATATTAAAAAATGGCCCAAACATTAGAATCTGATAGAGAAAGTAACTTTTTTTCAAACAACTTATGTGTACAAAATAAAAGGGAAATATGTTTAGTCTTTTCCTGTATCATGTTTAGCACTTACACTTTCATGTTTATTTGATACCTGGGTAAATATAACTTTAATTTATATGTTTGAATTTATATTTAATTAAATTTTTCTTTTGAAATATCTAAACAATAGTGTAGAAAAATAATATTGATACGTTTAACTAAATGCCAAAATGTGTTCACATGTATCATAACTTCTCTTTGAGAAGCTGGGTTTGCAATAAGACCTTATAAGTATTTCGTTCTGTATAGTTTCCAATGAGCTTTGTAGAGTAATAGTAAAAAGATAGTGATAGTGCTAATTAGTGAATTAATGTTCTCAGTTTTTGATGCTGCTGAAATAAAGCCAAAATGCTTCTAAACACCAATTATGGAAGGATCTTTTGAATTCAATCAGAATGTCAGAATTCCATTATTGTTTTGGCCAGGAATTAATAGTGGAGAGTTTTCTCCAACTTCCAGATTCAGATCATGCCTTGTTAGATTCTGCAAATCGGTATGAAATAATGGTGGAGGTGAACACCAAATCTGAAACTAGAGGTATGTGTTGTATCTTGTACAAGTGTCATGGGCAAAGTATTTTTTCAACATATATGCTTTCTATTTGATCTGATTATCTTTTTTCTCTATTATTTCTTCTGAAAGCTGATATGCAAATGTAAAGCTTATACATGTGTGTTTTTACATATATATAAAGCTTTCTTGAATATTATTCATTTGTGTACATACATATATAAGCTTATCCATGTATGCAAATGTATAATATAGGAAAATGGTGTATTCTCACTGCATTTGAGGATTTAGCTATCTAGACTAGGTAGACTGACTAAAAGAATGGACTTAATTTATTGAGCCTCTTGTCAAGAGGAAGTCTGGTGGTATTAACATTGAACATTTTCTCTTCAAATGAGACATAGAGTGTCGGATGACACCACAAGATCTACACTTTTGAAATGTATCGTAAAGGACTAGGATATAGTTGTGTTCCAAGGGCTGAGCTAGAAACTGCATTCTATTTCCGAGGAGTTCTGTGAGCCTTTTCATCTTGCCCTTGGCTGACTCAATTCTGTAGCTGGGGTGGTGTGGGGCAGATATCTGAACTAGAATGCCTTTGGAGAGTCTTCACCATTAAAATAGTCTTTATTGGTTTAACCTGTGAATAAACTCATATATTCCAGAAGTAAATAGGGATAAAGGAAAATACAAACATTTCTTTCTACACTTACTTATAATAGGGCTTATTGTTAGTAAAGAGAATTTATAATACATTTTTTTCCTTTTTAAAATGGAATAGAATAAATAGAACATTTTTGCACCTGGAAATGAATGCTCTTTGAATGCATTTCAAATGTGTTTTGCATACTTTCAACCCTATTATGTTAGCTTTCCAGCTTTCTTTTGGCAGAAGAGCTTTTCTGCTATACCTCTTTTTTGCCCAGTTAATCCAGTAATTTATTAATTGATATTTCAATTTACTGATCAAGTACAATTTATTAAAAAAAAAAAAACAAAAAAAAAACACAACATGGGTCAGGTTTGTAAAACAGGGTTATGGCATCCAAGAAAAGAAAAGAATCCTCTTGCATTGTGCTCAATGTCCTATTACCTAGAGATGCAATGAGAAACAGAGAAAACGTGTTTTCAAACATGGCATTCTTTCCTCGGTGCTACAATGACAGATTCTGCAATTTGCTATGAAGTAATGGTGGCAGTAATACCAAATCTGAAACTAGAGATATGTGTCACATAAACAGTCTACTTTGGTCCACACATGTGATTCACATTCAAAATATTTGCTTGGTCCCAAATATGGACAGATAGGTTTCATGTGATTAAAATGTTAAAAAGTGTCACTTTTAGCCTTGCAATTTATTTGTCTTGTCTACATTCTTTTCTGTGCAATAAGCTGATAAATATTCCAGCCAGGTTTTTTATTAATTCTTTTTGCTTTCCTTTTGTACCTTTTGACTGACATCTATTCACTTCAAGGGTGATTTTCCTGTTGGCAAGAGGCAGAAGAGACACACCAAGCATCACCTTCAGGAACAAGCAATTTAAGTACTATAATGAGATGGGTCTTTTCAGAGTCTATAATTGGTGACAAGGTATGGCAGCTTCATATCAGACAAAGATGTACAACACAAAGCTTATTAATGAGGATGGAGCGTCATACTCAAGAAAGCTTCCTGTGACTATGAGACAGGAGAATATAACAGATAGTGTAGGTTGTTACTAAGTCCAATATCTCCAATTTGCATCATAAAACCTTTATGTAAGCCAATTCAAGCTAATCCAGGATAAGATATTTTTCCCCTTTAGAATTCACTAAGGTAGCCAGCAATCCATCACTTTGGATCCTAGCCCTCACAGACAACAGCAATAATCATCTAAACTTGCAGATATGCTCAATTTAATTGGGTTAGTTTAGTAACCTTCCTTGTATTAGAGCCAACTTGCAAAGAGATGTAATATTTTCACAGTTATGAAGACATAGCAGCTGGCCATAGTAAGATTTGATTGTGGATCAAGAATCAGATTTTCATCAAGTTAAGAACTCTTCATGGAAATATATATGGAATAAACAATAAAGTAAAATGATTAACAAGGAGACCTACAGAGATACAGGCAAAGCAAAGGAAAGCTGCCTTATCGACAATGCTGAAATCTGTTACTCAGCTTACTCTCAGTTTTTACTAATGTTGGGTGGAGGACACTAATTTTAAATAAAACCAAAATATTAAAAAGTGGATTTTGAAGTAATACACTATTTTAATATTTAGAAGCTCTATGGAACTTCAAGAGGTTCAAATTATTTTGTAAATATTAATTGATTAAGCTTTATGAGATTTTCTAAGAGAGGTACAAGTGTCTTCTTTTTAACATTCTTAAATACTAAGAGGGTAAATAATTTTTATGCAGTCAAGTACAATTTCAGGGGGAATAAAGAGCCAACCCCGGGGTTAGATTCCTGGTGCTTTTACTGGGAAATCATCCTATTTCTTTCATGAACAATAAAGCAGATAGAAGACAAATACCTCTGATTAATTGTAATGCTGAGACCTGTCTTAATGAGAATAAAGTGACCAAGATGCTAAAGAATACAACGCTGTCCAATCCCCTCACCATCTGCAGTATATCAAGTGTTCATCGATGAACTGTTTACAGTTAATTACAAAGAAAAATACAGTTAAAATAAATAGAATAAAAGATAAAGCATTGTCTAACTTAAATGTTCATTTCCTGATTATATAGCATTCTTTTCAGAGAAAGCTGCCATCACTTCAGCAGGTACTGCTTAAAGGGAGGTCTTTCTGTTTATTATTATGGACCCATCATTCTATTAATTCTATTAAGTTGTAGGATTCTTCCTCAGATTGTCAGTCTATGGTAATGTTTCTAGGGAGTTCACAAATTTTCCATGTAATTGGAATATTTCTTGCAGTTCAAATGTGGCCTTGTTTGATTATAAGCTGGAAATTATAGTTCAATAAAACTTTTAAAAGCACTTACAGTTATAATATTTTATTGATGAAAATGTCCAGAACCACATTTTAAATGAACAGTGATTGCATAGGTATTATTGCTAATGCATCACATATGACTAGTTATGAAGAAGATAGAAGCATCTCCTTCTGGGCATCAAAACTAGTGGAGGCAGAGTCCCAAGTGTCAGAGACTGGCTTTTCCTATTTGGTCATGGGGGCTGGTCAAGACTAATAAACTAAAATAACAGATTCTAGAGGGGATGGAAAGGACTGCCTTATGTTACTCCCTCCGTTCAAACTTTGTTCTTACCCTCAGGACTGTGTGTTTTGATTCTAACCTAGACACTGATCAAAAACCTAGAATAAGTCTATGGTCTACCTAATTCAGCCTCTACAAAGTGAGGAAGTAAAGGGCGCAGAGCTGGAAATGGAGTGGGGAAAAGGAGTCATTTATTCATGAAGACCATTCAATATCTTAGGTGATATATTTACTACAGTATCACAGGATGTAATCTGACATAGACATTTCTAATTTAGTGAGTCCACTCGTGTCTCAAATTTAAATTTCATATGCCATTGCACTTGTTCCCCACTTTCAATTATTTTCTGGGTAGATGAACAGATAATAAAATTTTAGAAATCAAATTTTAAATATTTGGGTTGACCTTTTTTAGTCTACTCTCCTCAGAAACAACTTTATATGCAACCAAAGCAACATGCAGCTGAATGTTGGTTGAATAGACTTGGGCTGTGATATTAGTCAGTCCTGAGGTCAGATGCAGGTAAGCCCCACAGCTCAGCCACTTCTTAGTATTAGGACCTTACATAGCCTTGTACCTATCTGAGCTTCCCTTTCCTCATTTTTACAGAAAAGTAATGATATTCATTTTGTAGGACTGAATTAGTGGTTAGAAATAACATAGGCACAGTGTCTACCTTGGTAACTAGAATGTAATGTATATTGCCATTATTAGCTCCATTGTGATTATATGAAGCAGAAGGTCTTTGGGGACAGGATATTTTCTGGATGAGGACAGAGCTGTATGTGGGATCATTTGATGAATGGCTCTTTTTCAAATGTCTTGCTCTTGTGACAAGCTATGTCTGTGCCTTTACTCCAGGTGATTCATTCGCATCTTGTCTGGCCACCTGCTTATAACCTCACCACTCTTTCACTTTCACTAAGTGCTCAGTAATAAAAATAGGATGACAAACAGTTTGCCACTTCCAGGTGTGGTGTTTCAACCCTCAGTGTTGTTTGCAAAGCCACCTATCTCTTATTTTATGCAGTAGAATCTTTGGGAATTAGAATGTTGTGTGATAAAACTGCTTTTAGTCTTACCTTAAACCTTCGAAAAAGAAATAACCTTTCTATGAATATGCATATTATTTTAAATATCAAATTTCAAATAAATTTTCCGTCTAATAAATAAGTGTCTATAAATCCAGGACAATTGTAGATATAGGTTTCTTGACAGGTATAATTGTAGAAATTATTTCAGTAATGAAATGTAATGCAAATTAATATGAGAAATTGGATATAGGATTCTAGTTTAAGGAAACTTAAGGAAAAGAAAAGAAGGAAGAGATTTATTTTGGAAAAAACACGTTAGGAGACTAAACAAGGATGCCCAAAATGATTATTTTCATTAATATGAAAATCTCTTGTAAAATGTGTCCTATAAAATGAATGCATAGCTTATACTGTTACTTTTTCTGGCAGGTGTCATTTTTTCAGGGGAAATGTTTGAATATTATAGTGACTTTTAGAAAGTAACAGTTGATAATTATTTCTGAAGGTTTGAAACTGGTGACCATCAGATGTTAGGCTGTGCTGAAACTTATTTGATAATTGTTGATTTTTATTCTCTCTCTTCCTCTAAGCAAGTAGTATTGCAGAAAGCACCATATCACAATATCACTGGTTGAAAATAATTTTGAAATTGGAATTATTCAAATCTATCTGTGAAGCTATTACTTGCTCAACTGCCAACAAAAAATAAAACTTTTAAATCTTTATCAAATATTTAGATCTTTTGCCATTTTTTCTTTTTTTAGGAAACTTATATTCTCTGAGTAATTCTCCAAGTTTAGCATCTGTACTCATGAAGAAATATTTTAGTTCCTTGAATCTCCTATGCTATATAACTTCTTCCAGTGACTCCCAGTCTTTTGTTTCCAGAAATCTGGAGAATACTCCTTTGTATCCATGAGAAGGAAAAAAAGTAATAAATTGCTCACTACGCTTCCCAGTTTATTTCTTTTTCAAGTCAAAAGTTACCTTCTTCCTGGGTGTTTTTTTAAATAAGTAAAAAGTAATGTACACAATGATGTTGTGTTCTACTTCCTGTTCTTGAAAAGGGTTTAAACATTGCTGACCATGAAGAAGGTAGCAGGTATACTCCAGCACAGAAAAAGAGTAGCTGACAGCTCTTTGGTGGCAGTAGCAAGCAAATGTGTTGTCTTGATTTGTAAAGGGTTTTAATGTCATCAATAGTAATTCAGCAAAGAGAGAGTTGTAAAATGCAGCTCAAAATGTAGCAAATTGCATCATTGTTAGTGCTTTAGAATTTTAAAATATCTGCAGCAGATGGTAGAGTGCTAGGAGCAATGTCTTGCTTTAGTGTCTAGGAAAAGTTTATGTCATCATAAACCCTCGCATGATCGAGGCTTCTTTGGCCTGCTGAAAAAAGTTGTTTTTTTTTTTTCCCTGAAATAATAGTTTACTTTTAAAAATATTTAACAAAGTATCAAGAAATCATATTTTCTTAGAGAAATGGATCACTTTCCAAGGGTATGAGAATATTATATAGTATCCTTACAAATGGAGAAATATTTCAAAACAACTTAATAGAGGTTCTTTTCTCCTGACAAATAGTTTTCTGAAATATTGTCTACTCTTGTTTTAAATATCCTGAAAAAGAAAACTATTTCTACTTAAAAAAATAATTTCTAATGCTTTATATAGTTATCAAATTTTACCTCTTGAAGCTTTATTAAAAGTTAGCACTCTTACCACTTATAAATGGTGGGACTGAATCTCTTAGCACTTACTCAAGAACATACAACTGGAATTAGGCTGCCAGGTAACTCTTCTTTTCCAACTTAGATTTTTGCTTTGCATTTTTCTAATGCACTAAACTGTAATAATAAGAATAGTGAATTGTTGTTTGTGGCCAGTACAAAAACTTCCTAAATTAATATTGATAATTGAAGCAACAATTCTAGCTATCAATCTTCTGAAACCTTGAAGAAACTGTGCAAGGGATTGCCTTATTTTTGTGAATTATTCAAAAATCAAAATAAAGAATAGGATAAATGACATACTAGTTTTAGAAGGGGTAAATGTGACCAACAAATCACTTCAGAGTAGAGAATATTTCACTGCCAAATATTATGCACAAAGTTTTGGGGTTATACATCAAGGCAGCCGCTAGGATATGCTTTGGAAACTAGTCTTGGAATGTCAGCTCTACCACTTAATGTTGTATGATCAATTTTAAAGTCTCTGTGTCATGGTTTTGTTATCTGGAAAATGGAGCTAAGGCCCATACTAAAGTGTTGTGAGGATTAAATGGATTAATAATATAAAACACTTCAAATAGTCTCTGACAGCCAGCAAGTTTATACCAAATTTAATTGTTCTTGCTATTATTATATATTAAATTTCATGCATTATAGAGTGAACTATTTTTCAGGAAGTCAGCACTGCAATGGCTGAGCCCAGCAGAAAAGTACAGGTAATTGTGAGGAAAGCTAATTGGTGCCAAAGATCTAGAAGAAAAACAGGTACCAAAGCTGGTTGCTTGAAAAGTGCTCCAAAAACTATTTTCTACTTTGTCTGTCCTATGGAAGTATCCTCAAAGCAGATGGAGTTAATTGTCTTTAGTTTACTCCTCTATCTCAGTTTTTTCTACCTTTTAAACATTAGTTTTGTTCTCTATCTGGATATACATTTTTTTTTCTACAGTTAAATATGCTGAAAAGATAATGACTCAAATTGAGGCTACTGAGAAAAGATATTCTGATAAGAAGTAAAATAAGGGCATTCACCTTGTTGGTGTTTCTATCTTGTGTTTAGCCTCGCTTGATAATATTGGAAAGAGAAAAGACAATCTTGGGGAAGAGAAATATTTGTATCCTGCCCGCATATCATCACACACGCTAAGGTAGAGTCCCTTTTAGTTATTCCTCCCAATTCTTCTTGACTCTTGGTACCAAGGGACCAGGCCAGCATTTTCACTAACTAGTTAACTAGTTGCTACCCCCCACCTTCACCCTGCTCAGTCTCTTCTTTCCTGAGGGCCACATGCCCTATGTGATCCTTCTGCTCATGGAAAGACAAGGGAGAAAGCAAACAAACAGTCAAAACAAAGGCAGAAATGTTGCTAGGCATGCTAATTGAATATTTCTAGAGATGTTTTGTTCTGAGCCTCAATACTTAACTTGTTGCCTTAGCCACCAGTCTGTAGAGATTCTTTTCTTTTGATAAAACATTTTGACCTTTCTCTTACTCTCTCTGTAGTTTTATGTAAAGTTAGTTGTTGGGGACTAGCCTCCTCAGTCTTTTTCCAGTGCTGGTTACATTGTGATCAAAGACAAAGGAATTGATGCCTCTGACTGATGTCCCTCCCTGTGCTTGTAATCACTGACATGCACCTTTCTGACTGTTACCCTTGAGTAACAATGTATCATTTTTGATGGTCATCTTCTTTCACAGATTCAGTCCTCAATGTATATGAAAAAAGGCCAATCTTTTTCCCCATCTTCCCCTATCAATTCAGCATAGCTCTCGTGCCACAAAATACAAAAGAAATCTGCTAGAGCACAATTCATTCTTACGTGAGTTTAAAAATGCTGCATATCAATTTAGAACTAAAAAAACAAAAAAAAAAAAGGGAAAATCACCCAAATAAGAGACAAGTGTAATAAGATTCCCCTATAAACTGAATACAATTTTGTTATCCAATATTATTACACATATCATTTCCTGAGCTGGAGAAAAATACCAAGGACAGAGCTTTTTCCAGTGACCTTGCATCCTGTGTTGATGCTCAAGTGCATCACTATCCTAGAACATGCCTCTAATTCATCGTTTCTGCGCATGGAAAAATTGAGGTCCTTTGTGTCACCTTCTCTATAACTTAAATTTAGATGGGTCCCTTGGATTGTCAATTTCTACATTCTTTTTTGTCGATGCACAGTAAAAAATTTAGAAAACTTTCCCTTGGAACTAATAAATTACAGGCATGTAATACATGCAAAATATATATTAGGAGAAATATAGGGGATCCTTGTTATATAAGTATTCATTTCCTGAGTTTCTTCAATTGAAAGACTGATAAGACACCCAAATTCTTAACACACAAAAATATGTATTAATAAAACAATCACTTGTAAAATTAGTCCCTTCTCTCCACTCTTAACTTGGCATTTATTCCCTATTCATTATGTCTTCATTGTCACTTTTGCTTGATGTCAGAAGACAGTACAAAATAAAAGTGGAAGAAATTTATTGTTACATGAACCTGAATGTTGTAAAAGATGCTGGATTTTAAAAAACCAGTATGCTTGGAATAATCCTACACCTTCTCCTTCCTTCTAAAGTGATCTCTGATTTTTTCAGGGATCTACACAAATCCTTATCTCCAGATGGATTTCGAATTAGACAATCCAAGTTCCTGACAACTCCCTCGTAGCTATCATTGACCCAGATTGAGCCTATGACTTTATTTGTCCATTTGACAAAAGAGAAAGACTTCTGTTCTAGGTTTTGGGAAGAATGGGGAAGAATTTTCTCTTTCACATATTCTTGCTCTCTCTTCTTATGAAAATCAAAAAGGAATCCTCAGATATCTCTGGAAGTCATTGTGAAACTACAAGGGAACTAGCTTTTGGATGAGGCCTAGGATATGAAAGTCAGGTTGAGAGACAAAGAGAACGTGAATCGTTGATGGCGTCATAAGCACCTGCCATATGATATCTGGAGCATACTCTATATCCAGCTATGCGTGCTAATAAATATCCTTGATCCTTGCTGTTAATACATTTTTGAACTGGGAATAGGTATTTCAGGCAAAATCACCATAATTTCCTACAATGAACATGATGGAGAAGAATTGCCTAAATTATAAGCAAAAACACTGACAGATCAGCATATGGAAGAAATAGACCAGTTACCAATTGCAAAAGAGAAAATTACCAAGAATGAGGATATTTTATATGCTCCAAAAGAGAATATTTGGATATCATAAAACCAAAAAAGACCTCGAGGAAACTGATGAATCACTAGAATATTTGTTTCAAGTATATCTCTCTTTATGATCAGGCTGTGCCATAGAAATATAAAGGTGTCCTATCCTGTCCTCAAATAATTTCATTGGAAAAATTCATCTCCTTCCAAATAAGAATCCTTTACTTATTCTGAAATTAATGCATACTACTAATTTTATTAATGTTTGAATAGATGAACCTATTTTTAAAATATTTGTTTTCATCTTTTAGCATATTTTTTCCAAAATATTTTTATTATTTAAACTGGATTTACTTTTAGTTTTTTTTTTCTGTAACATTATTATCATATACAAAAGATTTTTTGTATATCATGGATTTATAATTTCCAGTTTCAGATAGAAATGAAATTGTAAATGGAATTACTAAATATTTCTTTGTCAAAATAAATAAAGCACTCTTATGCCGTAGGTTAATGCATATGATAAACCCAATCATACATTTTACAATATGACATGATTCGCATATCATGGCAGATGTAACATGACTAGCTTGAAAAATGATTCAAATTTAGTCCAAAAACTAATATTTAAAAAGGACTTCCTTTATACAAGTTTTAAATATTTTTTTCTCTACAGTATAATAAACCACAAATATTTCCAAGTCTTCAACATTTACTAGCCACTAGAGACTCAACAAGGTATGAGTCATAATCTTATACCTCAAAAGGATTTTTCTAGTTGTGTAGAAGAAAACCCTGGATATAACATTAAAGTAGGATAGAGCTAAGGACCAGGCCAGTGCTGGAGATAGCAAGTACTATGGTCATTGAGTGGAAGGTGCCTTGGACAGGGCTAAGCACTGCTCAGACACCACAGATTGTAATCTACATGAATTCTTGAGTTTGCTATTCAATGCCTGTTCTTGAATCACAGGCATTAATATTACCTAGGAGTTTGTTGGAAATGCAGACTGTCAGCCCTTTTCCTGGGATTTACTGAATCACAATCTCCGTTTACAAAATCCCCAGGTGATTTACATGCTCACTGAGTTTGAGAAAACTGCATATAGGGTATGAAGCAAAGAAAGATTTCCAGTCTTCCTTTTTCCAAATTGTTTTTCCTGAGTTAACGATATCTAAGGCTTTAATGCCCGTTTTAACGTATGCACAGATGTCTTATTCACTCTGCAAGCAATATTAATCTTCTGTGAGCTGGATCACTCCGCAAGACGGGCACTCGACCACTGCTGTGTCAGTGTAAGGGGCTTCCACACAGAGTTCCCACTCTTAGGGATCATTCATGGACTTCATCTTCATTATCTCCAATTTGATTGCAAGAAGCACTTGACAGAGTCCAGTTTATAATCTCACTTTGGGCGCTAATTAGCAGCATGATCACAGTGACGTAATTATTTTAGGTAATGTTTTCTTATTTATAAAAGGAGATCAAATGATCACTAAATGTCCTTTAAGCTCTGTGAGTTAATTCAGTTTTAGATTTTCATACATTAGAAGATAAAAGGATTGAGATAAACACTACTTAGACTTCTGTGCAACCTTTCAGGGCAAAGAATGCTGAAGAAATGATAGTGTGTGTAGAATATGTATGAAAGCAGATTGTTGTTGGGGTTAAAACAAGTAAATGCTAAGATTCGACACCATGTTTTTATTTAAAGGAAATTTTGTTTACTTTAAAACATAACACAGATTTTTTTTTTTTTTTTTACCTTCAGTAACCAACTTTGAAACACTGGACATATTTCCTATATGAGCAAAACATTGCTGGCCATGATATACTTATTTTCTTTTTTCTCCCTTTGACCTAGTTTCCTAAAATTTTCTTTTCTTATTTAGAGTTGTGCTATTTTGAAATACAGAAGGCATCTTATGAAATGCCTTACTTTCAAAAATTCATAAAGAAAATAATTATTAAATATTTTGGGAGCAAGGCAATGCTAATCTCCATGGGACATTCAGAGAAATAAGACTAGTTTATGATGTTAACATTTTTAAATAACAGAGTTTTGTAATTATGATTATAAATTTAGACACAATATTTATTGCAGGACCCCTCGACCCCATGTCAGACATTATGTATGGTAGACATGTTCCCATACATGACCTCATATAATCCTCATGACAATGCTATAAAGTAAATATTATGATTTCTGTTTAGCAGAATATATATTGGAATATTTTTTCAAAGAAAGGAAAATCCCAGCCCCTTCCTTGGGATTTACTGAATCACAATCTTCCTTTACAAAATCCCCGGGTGATGTACATGCTCAGTGAAGCTTGAGAAAACTGAATAGAGGATACAAAGGAAAGAAAGATTTCCAGTCCTCCTTTTTCCAAAGTTTATCTAGAATTAACTATCTCTAAGGCTTTAATGCCAGTTTTAGTGTATACATAGATGTCTTATTTACTTTGCAAGCAATGTGAATGTTCTCTGTGTTGGACCACTCTGCTTGCAAGATGGGCAAAAAAGCTATCATAGTGGTCTAGCAAATAGATTATGAAGGCTTGTATGTATTGAATTGTACGTGTTGAATTGTATCCGCCTCCATCAAATATATATATTTATATGTATATATCCCCCTGCCAAATATATATATATAAAATATATATATATTTATATCCCCCCTGCCAAATATATATATTTGTATTTATATAAATTTATATAAATATATATATTTGGCAGGGGGGATACAATTCAACATGTACAGTTCGTGTTGTATATACATATGTTGTATAATATATATATAGAAGTCTAAACCCCCAGTACCTCAGAATGGGATCTTATTTGGAAATAGGGTCACTATACATGTAATTAGTTAAGATGAAGTCACACTAAAGTAGAGTAGACCCCCTAACCCAATATAAATAATAGTCTTATAAGATCGTCATGAGAACATAGACACCTGGAGGGAGAATGACAAGTGATAACAAAGGTAAAAATTGAAGTTGTGCAGCTGCAAGGAAAGAAACTGCAAAGATTGTTCAGCAAATTACCACAAGGTGGGATGGGACAAGGAAAGATTTCCTTCCTCGTCTCAGAGAGGAGTATCACCTGGCCAATACCTTGATTTCAGACTTCTAGCCTCCAGAATTGGGAGATAATAACTTTGTTAAGTTACCAGTTTGTGGTACTTTGTTTAGGCAGCCCTAGGAATCCAATACACTTGACAGTAAAGAATGGGCAGAAAAATTGAGAGAAAGACATATAAACTATACGAGAAAAGACAAAAAAAAAAAAAAAGGAAATATATACAGGGAGTCAATATATGTATAAAAGTAAGTAAAAAAAAAAAAATTCCAGAAATTTTTAACTTGTGAGACCACAGAATATAAGACAGGTTGAGTATCCCTTATCTAAAATGCTTGGGACCAGAAGTGTTTAGAATTTCAGGTTTTTGGCTGGGCGCGGTGGATCACGGCTGTAATCCTAGAACGTTGGAAGGCTGAGGCAGGCGGATTACTTGAGGTCAGGAGTTCAAGACCAGCCTGACCAACATGATGAAACCCCGTTTCTACCAAAAATACAAAAATTCCCAGGTGTGGTGGCGCTTGCCTGTAGTTCCAGCTACTCCGGAGGCTGAGGCAGAGGAATCGCTGGAACTCAGGAGGCAGTGGTTGCAGTGAGGCAAGATCATACCACTACACTCCAACCTGGGCCACAGAATGGGACTCTATCTCAAAAAAAAAGGGGAAATTTCAGATGTTTTTGGATGTTTAAATATTTGCATAATCATAATGAGATAAAAATTCATTTATGTTTGATATACATCTGATACATATACCCTAATGGTAATTTTCTACAATATTTTAAAATTTTGTACCTAAAACAATGTTTACATACATTGAACCCTCAGAAAGCAAGGTGTCACTATCTCAGCCACCCTTGTGGCACCATGGTGGTACTAAAAAAGTTTCAGATTTTGGAGCATTTTGGATTCTGGATTTTCAAATTAGGGATGCTCGACCTGTAACATTATCAAAAACTGGTAGTTGAAAATTGCTAACTAATTTAATAATAGAATTGGGTGATAAATGGAAATAAGGTAGAGAAAGGGGCTGTGGATGATCATAGTAGAATAAACCTTAGGAAGAGGATAATCAAATAAAATTTCATGTGTTTTTAAAAAATTAATAATAAAATTAAGACAGAAGTTATAATCAAAGAAGATAGAAATACTTGCTAAAACTATATATGATAAGAAGGATAGTACACTGAATGCTTTTATGTTCAAGGAACTTCATAGATACTATTCTTCATCTTCACCTCAGTACCATAAATGTGTCAAAAGTAAGTAACCATCCACCAAATTCATCCCACCTTCCAAAGAGGTGAAGCTAGGAAGTGGATGTTTGCAGAGACCTTTTCCAGTCCCTCTTACAGATAAGTGTTATTTTTTATAATATTGACTTGTTCTCAACAGAGATAATGTGAACAAAATGATGAGTTCAATTCACAGGCTTAGCATTTACGAAGCAGATAGACTTCCTCCATACCTTCTTTTTTGTTTTGCTAGCTGGATGCAGATGGCCTGGAAGACCCCACAGCTCGGATGGCAAACTATGGCCTATGGACAAAATTGCCCTATTGCCTGTTTGTAAAGAGTTTTATTGAAACACAGGCATACACATTTGTTTACATATTGTCCATGCGTGCTTTATGCTACACCAGCAGGGTTGAATTAAGTAGCTGTAACAGAGACTTTATGGCTTGCAAAGCCTAAAATATTTATTATATGGCTTTTTACAGAAAAAGTTATTAACCCCTGCCCTAGATGATAGCAAAGTCAAAATCTAACGGGAACCTGAATTCTGAAATCACGAAGAGCTGCCACCAACCTAAACCCAGCCTTCTTGGACTATTATATGAGCCCAGGAATTGACTGGTTATATTTGATACATTATATTTCAGGGCTTATTTCTAATAGCAGTTTACACTGTGCTGACTAATGCATCCACTTACAGATTTTTTTTTTTAAGCCAAAGAAGTTAAATAACTTAGCCATGATTACATTAGTAAGTGAAAAAGAACACTATTCCAATGCAGGTCTAGGTCTAAAATCTGTCCTATTTCTCTCCTAGATTCAGAGTAATCATATTTGAATGTTGAGTTCATAGGCAATTTTTGTTTTCTAATTTGTGTTCTTATGTATTTTTTTCTAATAGTTTTATTTAGCTACAATTCATATACCAAGTAATTCATCCTTTCACAGTGTACAGATTAATGGTTTTTAGTATGTTCACAGAGTTGCACAAACCATCACCATTATTTAATTTTAGTATATGTTAATCATTCCCAAGCCAAATCCCATTAGCAATGACTCCACAATCCCCACTGTCCCCATCACCTGGGAACCACTAATCTACTTTCTATCTCTACAAATTTACCTATTCTGAATATTTCATATAAATGGAATCATGCAGTATATGGCCTTCTGTGACTGGCTTCTTTTTCTTAGCATAACATTTTCAAAGTTCATTTATAGTTCAGCATATATCAGTACTTCATTCCTTTCTATTGATAAAAATATTTCATTTATGGATATATCACATTTTGTTTAACCATTAATCAGTGGGCTGTTTTAACTTTTGGGCTATTAAGAATAATGTTGCTATGAACAACAAAAGCTTTTGTGTAAATACACATTTTTATTTCTTTTGGGTATATACCTAGGAGTAGAATTGTTCTGTCTGTGGCAACACTATGTTTAATATTACAAACATTTAAACAACTGATGAGCTGTTTTCCGAAGTGGCTGCACCATTTTACGATCTGATTGGCACTGTGTGACCCTGGATTAGGCAATTGATTCCAATTTCTCCACATCCTTGCCAACACTTGCTTTTGCCTTTTTAATTTTAGTCATTTCTGTGGGTGTATAGTGGTATCTACACACTATAGTGGGTGTATAGTGGTATCTCATTGTAGTTTTGATTTGCATTTCCCTGTGACAAATGATGTTGAGCATGTTCATGTACCTAAAGGCCATTTGTGTGTCTTCTTCGGAGAAGTGTCTATTCAAATTCATTGTCCATTTTGAAATTAGGTTATTTGTCTTTTTATTGTTGCATTGTAAGTGTTCTTTATATATTCTGGATACAAATCCCACAGGAAATACATTCCTTGAAAATTTTTTGTCCCATTCTGTAAGCTGTCTTTTCATTTTCTTGATGAAATTCTTAGAATCACAGAAGTTTTAAATTTCAATGCAGTTTATCTATTTTTTCCTGTTGTCACTTGTGCTTTTGGTGTCATATCCAAGAAACCATTGCCTAATCCAAGGTCATGAAGATTTACACCTGCTTTTTTGTAAGGGTTTTATCTTATAGTTTTAGCCCTTACATTTAGGCCTAGTATCAATCTTGAGTTAACTTTTGTATATGGTAATATGTAGGGATTCAACTTTTTACTTTTGCATGTGGATATCCAGTTGTCCCAGCAACATTTGTTTAAAAGATCTCATGCATTTTTCAATTTTTAATTAACTTGTATTAGTTTTGTGATTGAAAACACTAAATGTCATAAAAATGATACAAAACACTCTTCAAAATTAAATTTAAATGTATGTAGGAGGATAATGGAATATCACAAAAATTAAAGGCAGGAAACTGATTTAAGGAAAATTGGGAAGGCTCAGCTGTCATCTACAAAATAGAAGTCATGGAATTTAAAAAGAGAAAAAAAGGCAAACTTTGGGGAGAATGTTTTCAAAAGATGGATTTGTCTCAAAAAGAGAAAAAAAGGCAAACTTTGGGGAGAATGTTTTCAAAAGATGGATTTGTCTCATTCAAGAAGTAAGAATTTAAATGTGGGATGAAAGCACTGAGCATAGACTATGCTTAAACATTTTTGGTGGTCAGAAAGAATCATTTAAAAGAAAAAAGATGGAAGGACAATGATTACAGTATAACAAGTTACAGGGTAACAAGTTTTCGAAAGAATAGTCTTATAGAGGAACATGATTTTTGAAAGAAAAGAAGTTATTAAAGAAAGATGGAGGATGCAGGGAAAAGAGAGACAACTTGAAAAAAAAATGTGAGAGGAAAGTGTCTGATAGGGTACAGGCTTTGGAGCAGAGCTATGTAAGTATTTGTTGAATGTAAGAAAGCAAAAGGAGAAAAGTTGGATAGTAAGTTGGAAATCTGAAATGGGAAGAATGGAAGGAAAAAACTGGGAGGGAAGAAGGTATGCAGTAAGAATGGATGGGTTAAGGGCAAAAGAGGCCAAATTATTTAATAAAAGGAATTCTCTTTCCCTTGAGGTAGAATTCTGATGTGATAATTTAGTCCAAGTTTATAAACTTGATAAGCTGCTGTTTGCTGATTCACCTGTGTACAAAGTATAAGAACATGGGGTTTGTCTCCAGAAACGCCAGATACGTATTTTGGTTATATGTTCTGAGAGTTAAACAAAACAAACAAAAAATGTGACTGCTCTAAACATCAAGTCATCTGACAATCCTACGCCTGCATCCAGAAATAGGAACAATCGCTGAAAGTTTCAGGTCAGGAGAAGAGAAAATCTGTTTCACAGTTTGGCTCAGTCCTTACCACTTCTGTGAACACACACACACACACACACACACACACATATATATGTATATATTCTCTGCTTATTTGTTTATTAAATGTTTACTTTCACAAGGATGAATGACACAGGTTTATTCACTGAAATCTATAACACAGAAGGTAAAGTGAAGGTGGCCATTGCACAAACAGATCTGACTTTACTATGCTGAGGACATTTATCCAAGAATTATGAGACATAAATGGAAGTATCAGAGGGTTAATAAATAGAAAGATATTTTTAAATTAGAGCAGTTTTACTTCTTCCCACCTCTTTTTTATAATAATGAGCAAAGGATAAAAATTACAAGACCTCTAATTCCCAGCAGGCTAACTGGTATAAATGACTGTTGCAGGTTCACATTTCTGAGAATCTTGCAAAATAAGTACATTTTTAATAATATTGCTTTTGAGTTAGTATTCCAAAATAAGCCTGTTGCAAGGTTGATGATATTTTTTAAACATTGCAAGTAATGGATATCTTTAATATGTATAAATTTAAAACAATATTTATAAGATATTTGAACAATTCCCTAAAACTATCTATCTGTGAGCCCAAATGAAGCATTCCTACTTTTCACCTCTATTTCATATTCTTCATTTCTGAAGTCCTTACAAGGTCTTATTTCCCGTTCATTTGTGTGTCAGCATATTAACTACTAGGAAGAATGAATTGGGACTTTTCTGCTTTTATTTGTATAATCCTTATGAAATCTAAAAAATAAAAAAAATATTTGATGTATTTGCACATTTAGATCTTCTCAGGCAAAATAGATGTTGCCTACATAGTTTTCTTTACAAAAATGCACACACACGAGAAACTATTCTACTCCCCCTTCATCCATACTGCAGAAATAGTCTCATAAACATAATGAAATACTCAGGAGGAGGGGGGATCAGGAAGTTGCCAGATCTCTTTCCCGTTGCTTTACTGTTACCGTCAAACTTTTCTGGTGTTTTGTGGTCTAGCTCTGCTATTTTACTGTACTCTGTGGGACCACCCACAAGTTGTCTAGTTTTGTCTTTATATGGCCAATGTCTCCTTTCTTTTATAATCTCCAATCTGATCAATTTTGGGGAAGTTGAAAAAGACATTGGATACCGGCAAGCCTCAGTTTCAAAGTATATCTAATTTAGAACCTATATAACATTGACACGTGGACCCAGGTATTCTGTATTTTCACATTGCTTCTTAGTCACTTATCCCCATCAAGATTGAAGAGACCCACATTTTCTAATCCTGCTCTCTGAAAATACAAAAATAGTGAAGATGAATCTTTACAAAACAATATCAATAACAACAAAGGAAAGACGAAAACTACTCTAGTATTAAAGACATTGTTTTACAGGTTTATTCTAGTTAGTGCCAAAGATGAACAGTAAGAAGGAAGTTTTAAATATACACATACACAAGCAAAAACTTGTTTACAGCCTTCCTCCCCACCCACCGTTTCCCACAGTGGGAAGGGAGGAAGAAGAGTACAAAACAACAGATTTAATAATGTTTGGTGTTTGCAGCAGCTATTACTGTGGAACTGTCATCATTTCTGTTAATACTTTCTATTGTGGTATTGTTTATTTGTATGTGCACCCCAGAATATAATTGGATACTTGAATATATTCATGTTGTTATTGAGGGTTTTATGTGTGATGAGTGACATAATGTCACTTAATTACTAGATTTTAAAAATAGGGTTACAGTTGTCTATCAACTTCAAATCAGTAGATATCACAAAGATTTCAATCAGCTAGTGGTGATGATTATGATAAATAAAGGGAAATGGTTAAGAATTTCTAAGAAGCCACTTATAATATTTAAGCTAAATTTCATGTGAGAGCGTTTTGAAGATTTAAGCATGAAAACTGCTGAAGATCACGGCTTGCTTCTAAAATAATTTCTTTTTTTCATGGTTGCAATCTGATATTTTAGAAATTAAAATTTCAATTCTCCAAATTCCTTGCTCTCTTCTTTGCTTCCTTCCTTTGCTACTCTCTTCCTCACTTCTTTCTTACTAACTTGGATTGGTATTTATCTTAGAGTGATATAATCCACTATTTAATTGAGTATTACTAAATTAACACATGAAGCCCTTGCTAGCAGTTTTTAAACAGCAATACAGTCGTTTTTGAAGTTTTAAAATACATTAAAGGGATTACGAAGAAAAGTCAAGTCTGAAATCTGGAAGCATTTGTCATCTCCCAAAATACATAGTAAAAATATTATTTCCAATTTCCAATCAAATCTCAGTATGCCTCACTGTAGGAATTACATTTGAATGACTGTATTCCAAATATTTTAACGTGTTTGAACCATAGATTTTTGACTTAGTAAAGTGAATCACTATCACCATGCCCTTAGATCAAGAAGGGCATTTTGTGTCATTTGATTATTAGAATTAGTTGCTGCTTATGCCACCAGTGTTATTGATTTTCAGTAGCTTAGCACCATAGAAAGGGTCTGCATTCTTGGTTCCCTTGGGTAACAAGACAATCAAAGGCATAATCCTAAATTGACTTTTATGTTGCAAAAAATTTACTGATCTAAAAATTTACTAGGAGGGAGACCAGCACATCTGCCCCATAGGAAATGATTTTTGCATAGTAAGTGTTGATCTGCATAACCATATGATCATCACAAGTGCTGATTACCAAAACTGAATCATCATTACTTAGCAAAGTTCTATAAATACACATGGCACCATGTAATATATTCAGCTGTGCTAAATTAATGACAAAGTCCTTACCCCAAGGAGCTTGGGGGTCTAAAAACAAAGAATAACACAAAAGACATTTATGTAGAACACACACTGTGTTGGGGGAAATTTTCAGTGAAATAATTTTAGTGAAGAATTTTTATGGTTTGTGGCAAAGGAAGAACTAAGGTTTCATACAAAGTTTACCTTTCAGATTTCTTTTAATGCAAGTTGAGTATAGGCAAAAGATCAACATTTTAATCTCTTGACCCCTTGATAATTCATATGTATATGTTTTTTCACATATATAAATTTATATATATATTCCACATATATAAATATATATATATATTCTGAATGTAGTTTAAAAATATCTTTATATTAGTATATTTAAATACCAAAAAATCAATAAATTCAAAATTAAAATCATTATCTCTTCTCATTTTCTCACCCTTTAAATTAGCTCCTGCCTTGGTTAAAGGCATTGCCTTCTCCCAATGATTACTGAAGAAATTTCAGAGGTACTTTCTCACCATTCTCTCTCACCTACCACCAAATCCTGTAGATTACCAAATTGGTGGTATATTTTCTATTTTCACCTCCTCAGTCCTAATTTAGGCCTTCATATTTTACTTTAGATAATTACCATAATTTCCTATCTGTCTCCTCTTTATCACTTGAAGTAACTCTTTTAAGAGATTACTTAGCAACTTCTCATATGTCAGGTTGGCTCCTGAGTGTAAAGGTAGCTTCTGATGTTACTGATGGCATTTCTGGCCCTTTCCAATTCAACTCATATGTTTCCTTCCATTCTTATTTTATATCAATTCCTACTTACCACACCCTAGGACTATGATCTCTTTTAGGAGTCTTTGTGTTGATTTATGATACTTCATCATACACAGCTATGCATTTTCTATGTTTTCTATTATTTCAGACCTAGAAACGATGTTTTGTTTCATTTTGTTTTGTTTCATGAAACTTTCTCAAATAGCTCATGAGGAATGAAGTTTGTCCTCTATATATGTACCAATATAATACGGTAGAATTTGTTCTTATCTAGTAGATATTGGCTGGCTGCCTCCCCAGCAAAGTCCCATTTATTACATTAAGAGCCTTCAACTTTCCTTTCCAAGGTTCATCCCTTTCTTCATCTCAGTTTAGGAGCATTATTCCTCCTTATGCTCCAGAGGTGAATTTTTCTGCTACTCTAGACCACTGATTATTTTTAAAGTGAGCATGTAACACTTGGAAACCCATCATTTGTTAACCTCAGATATTTTGCTGAGAAACTTATAGTCTCTTTCTCATTTGGTTGGAGCTAAAATACCTAACATTGCTTTATCTACATTTTTTTATACAATGAGGAGACTAAGCCTATGGTTAGAGCCAACCTTGAGTAAGGAGAGACCAGATATTCCTTGTAGTGATATATTTTGAGTTCTCTGTCAAGCTGCTTTTAAATTTAGACCAATCCATGGACTACTCTATCATGTAAGTTGATGACTTTTATTTTAGCTTAAGCTAGTGAGAGTTGAGTTTTCTGACACATGCATACTAAATAATCCTGTTTCTATCTATTTAGATCTTCAAATAAGTATTTAGTTGCAAATATTTTCTCCAGGTAAATTATAAGTTCTGTGAAGATAGAGTAGTGTATATATTCTATATCTTTTATTGTGACTATCCTGGTATATTGGGTTATCAATAATTTAAGCAGAGGCCACATAATCGTGTATCAAGAATGATTCTGAAAGAAGGAATTTGGGGATGGGAGATTGGACTACATGAACCAAAGTGCCCCTTCCATCTCCTGGAATTTTTCATTACTCTATTAAGTTTATAAATGTATAAATACAGTATTTATACATTTATAAATTGATAATTTATAAATATTGAGAGTATTTCATGATGCAAAGCTGACAGTGATGGCAACCACAGTAAAAAATACATATATATTCATTTACTGGAGCTGTCATAGCAAAGTGCCACAAACTACAACAAAAATGTATTATCTCAGAGTTCTGGCAGCTAACAGTCCAAAATCAAGGTATCATTAGAACCATGCTTCCCCTGATCAGTCTAAGAAAGAATATCTTTCATTCTTTTTTCTTAGTTTCTTGTTATGATCTGAACATTTGTGTTCCCCCCAAATTCATATGTTGAAACCTAATCCCCAATGAATTAGTGGCCTTATAAAAGGTACTCCAGAGAGCTAGCTAGCTCCCTCCACCGTGTGAGGACACAGTAAGAAGGCAGCATCTATCAACCAAAAAGCAACCCCTAATCAGAAATCAAATCTGCTAAGGCATTAGGCTTAGACTTTGCAGTCTCCAGAAGTGTGATAAATAAAGTTATATTGTTTACAAGTTACCCAGTCTAAGGTATTTATTATGGAAACATGAAAGGACTAAGATAGCCAAGACACTTATGGTAGTTTTCTGGCAATCTTTGTCATTCCTTGGTTTGCAGCTGGATAACTCCAGTCATTACCTTTTCACATGGGATTTCCCATGTATCTTCACATAATCATCTTCTTATAAATACACCAATCATCTTGCATTAGGAGCCTACCTTCCTCCAGTATGGCTTCACTTTAACGTTACTGGGTCTCCTTGCTCTTCAGAGGGAAATAGGATAATTACTCTAGTAGCTTTCCAGTAAGGCAGGTAGGTGATTAGAACTATAGTCTAAATGATTTAAGGGAAACAAAGAAAGTAGACCTTTCTGAGGGTGGAAGATGGAAGGAGGGAGAGGATCAGGAAAAATAACTAATGGGTATTAGGCTTAATAGTGATGGGTGGTGAAATAATCTTTGCAACTAACCCCCAGGTAACAAGTTTACCTATGTAACAAACCTGCATTTGTACCTCTAAACTTAAAATAAAAGTTAAAAAAAAAAAAAAAGAAGAAAGTTTTGGTGTATTAGTCTGTTTTCATGCTGCTGACAAAGAGATATCTGAGACTGGGAAGAAAAAAGGTTTAATTGGACTTACAGTTCCACACGGCTGGGGGGGCCTCAGAATCATGGTGGGAGGTGAAAGGCACTTCTTACATGGTGGCAGCAAGAAAAAACGAGGAAGATGAAAAAGCAGAAACCCGTGATGAAACCATCAGATCTCATGAGACTTATTTACTACCTTGAGAACAGTAGGGGGGAAACCGCCCCCATGATTCAAATTATCTCCCACTGGGTCCCTCCCACAACACGTGGGAATTATGAGAGTACAATTCAAGATGAGATTTGGGTGAGGACATAGAACCAAACCATATGATTCCACCCCTGGCCCCTCCAAATCTCATGTCTTCATATTTCAAAATCAATCATGTCTTCACAACAGTCCCCTGAAGTCTTGACTCATTTCAGCATTAACCCAAAAGTTCACAATTCAAAGTCTCATCTGAGACAAGGCAAGTCCCTTCCACTTATGAGCCTGTAAAATCAAAAACAAGCTAGTTACTTCTTACTTCCTAGATACAATGAGGGTACAGGTATTGCGTAAATACAGCCATTCCAAATGGGAGAAATTGGCCAAAACAAAGGGGTTACAGGACCTTTGCCAAGTCCAGAATCCAGTGGGGCAGTCAAATTAAAGCTCCAAAATGATCTCCTTTGACTCTAGGTCTCATATCTTGGTCTTGCTGATGCAAGAGCTGGGTTCCCATAGTCTTGGGCAGCCCTGTGGCTTTGCATGGCATAGCCCCCTATCCTGGCTGCTTTCGTGGGCTGATATTGAGTGTCTGCAGCTTTTCCAGATGCACAGTCCAAGCTGTTGGATCTACCATCCTGTTGTCTGGAGGACATGGCCTTCTTCTCACAGATCCACTAGTTGATGTCCCAGTAGGGTCTCTGTGTGAGGGCTCTGACCACACACTTCCCTTCTGTACCACCCTAGCAGAGGTTCTCCATGAAGGCCCACCCCTGAAGCAAGCATTTGCCTTGACAACCAGGCATTTACATACATCTTCTAAAATCTAGGCAAGGGTTCCCAAACTTCAATTCTTGGCTTCTGCACACATGTAGGCTCAATATCACATGGAAGTTGGCAAGGTTTGGGGCTTGCATCCTCTGAAACCATGGGCCTAGCTGTACCTTGGCCCCTTTTAGCAATGGCTGGAGCAGCTGGAGCACAAGACATCAAATCCTAGGCTGCACACAGCATGGAGTCCCTGGGTCTGGTCCACAAAACCATTTATTCTTCGTAGGCTTCTGTCTTTGTGATGGGAGGAGCTGCCATGAAGACCTATGACATACCCTGGAGATATTTTTCCCATTGTCTTGGGGATTAACATTTGATAACTTGTTAATTATGCAAATTTCTGCAGCCAGCTTGAATTTCTTCTCAAAAAATGGGATTTTCTTTTCTACTGTATCATCAGGCTGCAAATTTTCTGAACTTTTATATTCTTTTCCCCTTTTAAAACAGAATGCTTTTAACAGCACCCAAGTCACCTCTTGAGTGCTTTGCTGCTTAGAAATTTCATCCACCAGATACTTAAAGGACTAAATCATCTCTCTCAAGTTCAAAGTTCCACAAATCTCTAGGGAAGGGGCAAAATGCCACCAGTCTCTTTGCTAAAACATAACAAGAGTCATCTTTTCTCCAGTTCCCAACAAGTTCCTCATCTCTATCTGAGACCTTCTCAGCCTGGACCCTATTATTCATATCACTATCAGCATTTTTGTCAAAGCCATTCAACGAATCTCTAGGAGATTCCAAACTCTTCTACATTTTCCTGTCTTCTTCTGAGACCTCCAATCTGTTCCAACCTCTGCCTGTTACCCAGTTCCAAAGTTGCTTGCACATTTTCAGGTAACTTTTCAGCAACATCCCACTCTACTGGTACTAGTTTACTGTATTAGTCTGTTTTCACCCTGCTGATAAAGACATATCCAAGACTGGGAAGAAAAAGAGATTTAATTGGACTTACAGTTCCATATGGATTGGGGAGGCCTCAGAATCATGGCAGGAGGCAAAAGGTACATCTTACATGATGGTGGCAAGAGAAAATTGAGGAAGATGCAAAAGTGAAAACCCCAGATAAAACCATCAGATCTCATGAGACTTATTCACTACCGAGAGAACACTATAGGGAAACTGCCCCCATGATTCAAATTATCTCACACCAGCTCCCTCTCACAACATGTGGGAATTATGGGAGTACAGTTCAAGATGAGATTTGGGTGGGGACACAGAGTCAAACCATATCAGTTGATATTACCCATAAATAGAACTCAAATGCTGGTAACCAATTCTTTTTTTAAACAAATAATTTTTCCTTCATGATTGACACTTGCGTATGAAACAAAACATAATCCCAATGGACACTATCTAGCTCCATCAAGCAAAAAGTGATTCATGTAAACAACATGACCTTACTGGTGAGGAGGTGGTTTTATTCATTTTTGTTCATGAATAAATTAGCTCTTTAAAAAATTCATAGGAGAAAAATACTGTGTGAATTTGTTTTCACTTTTATGGAGGTTATCTGTATATCAAGATGAGGGTATTATGTAATTTTAATGAATGAAATGTAACAATATATTTTTTGGTTTCATAACAAGATTAAAATTGATTCTGAACATAATATGGAGCTTCCTCTGAAAGGCAAATCAAAAGCCCTTTTGGCTTCATGAAGGCGTTGTCATAGAACAAACCTACTTAGAATACAAGTTTAGAGTCTGCTATGTCTTGTTTCAAATCTCACTTCCGCTAATATAATTGCCGTGTGATCTTGGACAAGTTACTCAACTTTCCTAAATCTCAGTTTTCCTAAATTATACTCTCAAAATATTTTATTGATATTTACATTATGTACCTGCATGTAGGGCATATTTTGTCTGGCATATAGCACTTAATAAAATTTTCATCATTATACTCATTATTATACAGGGTAAAAGAATTTCTATTCAGAAACTTTTGAGGGAGAAATAAAAGAGAAAAGTCGAAAATATAAAGTATTCAATAAAATATCAGTTTGGTGGACTTCTTTTTGCAATTATTAAGTTATCTATTTAGTTATAGAACCACATGTTGAACTAGAATTCAGTTTCCTTTTGGAAAAAGGGAGACATTCATATTTCTACTATTATGAGAGGAAGGATTCATTCAAGTCACTCTTTCTCTATACTTCTGTCTCTGCTACCCAGTATTGAAGGGAAACTTATTTGGGTGGTTCATATCAAAGGGGATAGGTGCCAGTTCACCTAGAAACAATATGGTTTTGCATCATAGTAACCTTGATTGACTTTCTACAGTGATCCAAACAAACAGATAATGTTTAGTCTGCCATGCAGCAAATGTTCTCTTCTGGTCTTCTTCCTACATTACTTGCCACTTCATAATTTTCACTAAATGGTTCTTATCATCTATATGTGGTATTTCTCAAGATTTTTAAACTTATTTTTTCTTTTGTTAAGCATTTTCTATGGATGATCTCACCCTCTCCTGTGGTGTCAAATATCACCCATGAACTATTAATTACCAAACTTCTGTAGTGAGCCACTTGCCTCTACATCATTCCACCTAGTTATGGAAATCAATATAATGTGAGCTACAGGGGTTTATTTATATTGTTTACCACTATGCCCAGTGTTTAGCACAATGCCGAGAGCTATGGACAGAATGTTTATTTTCCCACAAAATTTATATGCTGAAACTTAACTGCCAGTGTGCAGATATTTGGGAGTTAAGCCTTTGGGAGGTGATAAGGTCGTGAGGGTGGAGTTCTCCTAAATAGGACTACTGCTTTTATAAAGGAGGCCCCAGAAAGCTCATTTTTCCCCTTCTGCCATGTGAAGACATGCAAAAAGACAGCCATATGTGAATTAGGAAGAGAGTCCTCACCAGACATTAAATCTACCCACGCTTTGATTTTGCACTGCCCAGCCTCCAGAACTGTTAAATAAATTGTTGTTATTTATAAGCCTCCCAGTCTATGACATCATAACAGCCCAAACTGAAAAAGACAGAAAATGGGTACCAAGAGTGAGGTGCTGGTATAAAAAATACCTAAACATGGAAGCCAATTTAAGACTTGGTAGTGGGTTGAGGCTAAAAGATTTTGAGGTGCATGCTAGAAAAAGCTTATGTGGCCATGAGCAGACTGTTGAAGGCAATTCTGGTGAGGCCTCAGAAAGAAAACATAAGAGATATAGAGAAAGCCTGAGTTCTCTTAGTGGATACCTAAATAATACTGAACTGTTGGTATGGTATCCTGATGAAATCATAGACAAAAATGAAGAACATGTTCTTGAACAATGCAGGAAACGCCATCCTTGTTATAAAGTGGGAAAGAACTTTATAACAAAATTTTAAGAGCGCTAAAATTGGATATTTGACTGAAGAAATATCTAAGCAAAGCACATAAAGGAAGGTCTGATTTCTCTTGACTGATTATAGTAATATTTGGGAAGGGAGAAATGATTTAAAAGTGGAATTGTAAATCAAAAGGGAAGAAGGACTTAAAGAATTGGAAAATTATCAGCCTGTCAATACTGAAAAGAATGAGAAACTGTTCAGGAGACAATGCTAAGGGTGTGGTCAAGTGACTGTGTGATATGGAGATCAGTAAGGATGGGCCATCTCAACAGAAACCAGGTGCTATTCATTAAGAAAATAGAGACACTGGTCAAATATTTGTATAGAAGCCAGGAGCTATTAATATTCACCACAATGGAAACATGACCCCCTCTCCACTCTCCCAAGGTGATTCAGGTATCATTAGGGTTGCCACTTCCATTACAGGCTCAGAGAGCAAGGGTCACAGGGTACCAGGGACAGGGCAGTTTCAAGAGAGGACACTAGAGCTTGTGGGACCTCAGGGCTCACTGCTGGTGCTGGTGTTGCCTCACAGTGCAGGCTCCACTTCCCACACTCCAGTGCCATGGTCCTAAGGTACCCCAAGTGTGGCTTCAGAGGGTCCTGGTCTGGAATGCATGACAGCCATCAGAGCCATGATGAATGGCTACCTCCACTTAGATTTTAAAGGCTACCAGGAAAGCCACAGGCATAGGATGCCTATGGAGTTGGGAATCAGGAAGCTAATGGCCATGGGCGCAGGATTGCTGCAGAGAGCCCTAGTGAGGCTTGTACCAACCTCAAAAAGCCCTGACTATGGAAATTCCCAGTGGAACCATTGGGGTGGTGCCTCCAAAAGCCACGGGGACAAACCCACCCACAGCTTTGGGGGCCTAACTCTTGCCCAGTAAAGCTGAGGGGATTGGACTGCTACCCCAGTGGGTTCAGGAGGTGGGATCCCTGCCCCAGTGTGCCTGGAAGACAGGACCTCTGTCCCAGTGGGCCTGGAGGGCAGAACATGGAGTCTAAGATTATTCACAAGCCTTTAGATTTAACATTGATTGCTCTGTTGGAGTTTGGAGTTACTTGGAACCTGTTATCCCTTTCTTCTTTTTATATTTCTCCTTTGGTAGGGAAATATCTATCATATGCCTATCATGCCATTATATTTTGGAAACATATAACTTGTTTGATTTCATAGGTTCATAGCTGGAGAAAACTTTGATTCAAGATGACTCATACCTTGAGTTTCACCCATTTGATTTAGATGATAATTACATAAGACTTTGAACTTTAGACCTTTAAGTTGATGCTGGAATTAATTAAGACTTATGGGGTTATTGGGATGAAATGAATGTATTTTACATTTGAGAAGACACAAATGTTGAGGGCCTAAGGTTGAAATCTTATGGAGTAAATGTTTGTACCTTACCCCAATTGATATGTTGAAACCTAACACCCAAGGTAATGATATTTGATTGGGCTATTGGGGATTGATTAGGTCATAAGATTGGATCCCTCATGAATGGGAATAGTGCTTCTGTGAAAGAAGCCATAGAAAGCTCTTCTACCCATTCTGCCATTGTGAGGACACAGCAGAAAGATGGTCAACTGTGAACCAGGAAGTGGGCCCTCACTAGACACTAAGTTTGTCAGTGCCTTGATCTTGGACTTTCCAGCCTCCAGAATTGTGAGAGAAATACATTTATATTGTTTAAACTACTCAGATTTTGGTATTTTGTTATAGTAGCCTGATGGATTACAATATCAAGCACGAGTAGGGCTTCAGTAAGGATTGTTTAAATAAATAAAATAAAATAGTGTTCAACATATGCCACTGTCTTTCCTCCAGCCTGCTCCTGGTTCTTAGTTAATGGCACCTTGATTTACAATCTGCCTAATTCAGAATCCTCAGGAACATATTCAGTTTTTTCTCTCCTCCACTTTCCGCATTCAATCCAGTCAATATTACCTCTTTAAAACATGTCAAATTGGTCCACATTATGGTTTTGTTCAGGATGTTACAAACTTACACCTATGTTACTATGTTAACTCCTACCTGATCTTCCTACTATGTCTTCCTACTATGTCTAGTTGACAATATGCTTACAGTCAACTAGAGTAATTTTTCTAAAAACAAAAGACAATGCTGAATATCACTCCCATTCTTAAAGCTCTTTACTCCAGAAAAAAGCTCCTCTTCATTGTCCACAAGTTCTCAAGTTCCCTTGATAACTTTCCCAGCCTCATTTTCAATACCCCTTGCTTCCCATTCTGTGGTTCAATCATGGTACACGGCTTCCTGTGCTGTGCTTAGTTTGATCTTCACTACACTAAATATACTTAGCCCTTTTTTTCAGGAGGCTCTTATTGCTCCTTGCCTAACTCTTGTCCCTTGATCTGAGCTTGGACATTGTCTTCTTTAGGAAACTTATCTTAAATTCCCTTAACTAAGACAAGCATAGATGTTGCCCCCTTTTCCAGAATCCAGAACAAACACTTATGTCCTTTAGCACTTACCCTGTGTTTCAGGTGCTTCTCTCCCCAGGAGACACTATAGGTATATTGCATACTGGGACTGTGTTTTATTCATTGATATATTCCCAGTGCCTTGGATGGCATCTAGAGAATAATCAACACTTAATAAATATTTGTCAAGTAAGTGTTATATAGACATAGTGCAAAGTAGCCTTTGGTCAAAGCAATGATTACAGTATTAGCAAATCTGTGCTACTTTTTAAAATTCAGAACAGTTCACTTTGATTTATCTTGAACTGTTATGCAAGCTGTAACTAAAAACAACTGTGGTTGACACCGACTATAAAAATACCACTGGACAGACTGTGTTTTTAAAAACCAGTATTGCAGTTCAAATCATTTGTAGTGGTGTCCATATTAAATGCTCTCTACCTACATTCACTAAGTGTTGAAGGATTTGTTTACATTTATTCCTACAGATTTGTCCTCCAGCTGCTTCCATTATAGACTCCCTTACGTTGTCCACACTGCTGCTAAGTGCAAACAAATTAAACTGTGTTACAGAATCCGTCTGATTGCAGGAGTAAGCAGTCGTCCTATGAATCATCCATTGAATCATTCAGCATACCCAGCTATTAATCTAACACGGCATTTAAAGGTACATGTCGAGGCTGGTTTGACCTATAGAGTGCTGTCTAAACTTTCTACACTTTAGAATCTTAAAATTTGAAGGTATTAGCCTAAGATAGTGCATGCCCCATCATTGTTCATTCCTCAAACCTGTATGGAATAGATTCTAACGTCCTGATACTTGATACTTCTTAACATGTGAAATTAGTTATTGTATCAGCTATAATCAATTTTATTTTCAGATTCATTGTTTTTCTCTTAGTCCAAGATATTATAGTGGACCAGACCCCAACTGTGTAGTTATCAAATGTGTAAATTATTAAATACTTAAAATTCTTATACTTCAAAGATTGGTTATTAATCTTTATAAATGTATCCATCATCACATTTTATACATTTCTTTTCCCATCAAAAATACCAACAACAGAATTTGTTTTTACAGTACTCCCAGAAAAGCAACATGACTAACAATATGGATGAGACCAGAAATGAGAAAGCTTGGTGTTATTAACTGAAAGTGTGTTTCTCCCAGATCCAAATATTGAAGCCCTAAACTGCAATGTGTCCCCTATTTGGAGACAGGGCTTTTAAAAAGATAACTGTGGTTAAATAGGGTCATAATGGTAAGGTCCTAATCCAGTATGACTGGTGTCCTTAAGAGAAAAGGAAGGTACAGGAGGGGTGCATGTGCACAAAGAAAAGACCATGTGAGGCACAGCAGGAAGGTGTCCATCTTCAAGCCAGTGAGAGAGGCCATGGGAGAAACTAACCCTGCTGTCACATTGATCTTGGACTTTCAGCTTACAGAACTGTGAGAAAATACATATCTGTTGTTTAAGCCACCCAGTCTGTCATATTTTATTACAGCAGCCCCAGGAAACTAGTCCTTACTTTAACACTTACAGCTCTGTGTTGATAAGGGAGACATCTAGGTCCTGAATTTAATGCCTCATTTATGAGAAGAGGGTAACTAGAAATGGCACATTCATAGTTCCATTGTCAGATAAAGTCACAAATTATGGTGGTAGTCCTTTGTGGCTTTTTAAAGTGTTATATAATTATTCTCAGTTATCTTTGTCATACTGATACTTACTAAGATGAAAATGTATATTACTTTTTCCTTAAATTCAATTACTTTTTCAGTGATACCAAATTTTACTTCATTTTGGGACACTGGTAAGAATAGAGGAAAGAGCCTGTGTGTTGGAGTCTCACAAAAACAAAACCCAACTTGACCAGATACTACCTTGCTGTCTGATAGCAAGTCACTGAACTTTTCAGAGTTTCAGTTTCTTTCTCTATAAAATAGATCTTAAAACTCCTATAGCACATGGGATCATATGACTAGATGAGACCATTTAGGTCCTGGCACATGGTTGCAACACATTGCAAGAATGTGTTGGTAGAAAGCGTGTGTGTTCAGCAACGTCTAGGTCTATTTTTGCCAAGCATGTGGCAAGCTCTACCTAGATATTCTTGTGTTACCGCTTTTATTTCTAAGAGAACAAAATAACAGCAGCACAGCAGCTAAGAATTAATGATGACTCACCATTTACCATACACCATAACCATAATGCTTCAACCAGATTAATCTTCACAATTCCTCTATTATTACATTCATCATATACTTAGGAAAACTGAGGCCCGAAGTGGGGTTCAGATTGAGAGTGGCTAAATATGACATGACATGGGATATACCTTTACTGAAAAATATTCATTGTTTATTTAAAATTCAAATTTAACTGAGCTTCCTATATTCTATATTTTATTCTCATGATTGTAGCCCAGAGAGTTTAAGTAACTAGCCTAAAGTTACACAAGAGACAGGCTTCAAGCTTGCTCACAGCCCACAAAGGCCTAAATCTTATGTTTTACTGATTACATATGATTTTAAAGAAAGACTATTTGTCTAGGAGAGAAGATATTAAGATAGCAATCAACCTAGCTGATATTTGGAATATGTTTGTAGATTGGGCTGATGGTAAATAAGGTCAAGGTAAAGGCTACAGGAAAGCTCAGGGCTCTAACCAAGAACTTAGGGCCCTAATTAGTCGGGAAATCAGCTTTGACATCAGGAACAGAACAAAGTTTAAAAGCAAGGTTTCTTTTTTCAGAGTTGTTAAAAATATGTCTATTTTTTTTTCCCTTGCATTGGAAAACATTTCCTGAATTGGAAATAATGCTGCAGCTGAAATAGCTGCAAGCAAGTTAGAAAATGGCTATTAGGCATGCTTCTTTGTAGAAGATTATACTCTATGATTGCTTTGTAAGTAAGTTCTAGTGGATTGAAGCTGGAGCTATTCCTATATGTGGACAGGTCATTAAGTATCTAAACTGGTTCCTCTAGCCCTTACAGTGAAACAGGAGACTTCATGCTGCAAAGTAACCTAGAGATTTGTTAATTACACCAATTAGGAGGTGTGAACAGTATTTATACCTTTCTGTTCCCCTTCCAGGCAGCAAAGAATGTAGCCAAAAAGTAGGCAGAAAATTCAGTAAAAGACATTTTGTAGGAGGAAAATATTGGATTTAATTAATACAATTTATTTTTCCATCACATAAGAGCTATTTATTTATTTTTTAGGAGGACCAGGGGCAGCTTTACAAATATAGTCACTTTCCTGCTGAGCATATTCATATTTAAATAAATGAAAGGAACAACAGAAGAGCTAAATAAAGCTTCAAATAAACTATAAATGAAAACAATATGATCAAGATGTCCAAAGTAAAAGTGGGACTGAAAACCATCAGTAATTGATTCTTTGGATAATAGAAGATCATAGGTTCTAAAAACTAGAAACACCTAAAGTAACTATTAACTTCACCAGTAAAAGTATTGAAAAGTATTGATACCAAGTAACTTAACTATAAATACGCTTAGAATTTTTGTAGCAGTTCCCAACTTTAGAGAATGTGTTCTTAGAGTATTTTTTCCTTAGTTGTTTAGGTTTTTGGAATGTATTTTATTTTAAAAACACAATGAGAAATTATGGTGACTTCCCCAGGCTAGCCCTCAAAAGCCTCCTGGGTTCTTAATGTTCTTGAACTGATACACTGACCCAAGAAAACAAAACTGTTTTCTGTGTTCTGACCTTAGTTCGCAGTGGGCCCATTCCTATCTGCTCTTGTCCTCTTCATGTCCATACTCTTGAAGAGCTGCTGCATTAATGTAGTTGTGGATTTTAGAATAAAATCCAAAATGCTTACACTGATTTACGAGGATCCTACGATCTAGCCCCTCCTCACTCGGCAGCCTCACCTCATCCTCTCTCCTGTTTCACTTCTTAACAGCCTTGCTGTCCCTGAAGTGGTTCATCATTAGCATCAGGTTCTTCCCTGCCTCAGGACATTTGCACTTGTTTTTCTCTCTTTGTTTCCTATCATCCTGAGGCCAGTCCTTAATGCTCTCTATAAAACTGTAATCCCTCCGTCATTTTTACACTCTAGATGATTTGTTACCCTCAGAAGTCTTATCCACTTATCTTTTATCTACTTAACACCTAACACTAATTCATCATCTTTTTCAGTTAGACTGGGAACTTTGTGTAGGCCAACCCCAGGACCCTATTACCTCTGAACTCCCAAGTCCTAATATCATCTGTGCCAAGTAGTGGGTGCTAAGTAGATATTTTTGGATGAATGAATGAGTGAATGAATGAATGAATGAATTTGTGTGTGTTCTCTGCTAACCAAACCAATAGCAGCTAAAGGACACTGAATTCCCCTGGCCACCAGCCTTCCCTAGGAACTTGTGCCAGTGTTTTGAGGGGATTCCAAACATTGGAGAGCTTTAGACTTTCTTCAAGCATAGAAGACGGCATTTCTGAATGGGTCTCCATTTATGCTGGCTGACAGAAGGTAGATCAGGAGTTCAATGGTAACAGGGCTTAAGCTAGTTAAAATGGAAACAGCTGAAGCAATGTTCTCTGTTCAAAATTAAGTAGGACTGGGTGCAGTGGCTCATGCCTGTAGTCCCAGCACTTTGGGAGGCTGATCACTTGAGGCCAGGAGTTTGAGATGAGCCTGGACAAGAAAGAAAGAACCCACACCTCCACCTCTACAAAAATAAAAAGAATTAGCTTGGTGTAGTGGTGCATGCCTGTAGTCCTAGCTACTCAGGAGTCTGAAGTGAGAGGATCACTTGAGCCAAGGAGTTTGATGTTACAGTGAGCTATGACTGTGCCATTGCACTACAGCCTGAGTAACAGAGACAGACTCTGTCTCTAAAAAAGGTAATTAATTAATTTAAAATAAATTGAAAATGAACTGGGCTAAATGGAGTGTTTACATTTGAGAAGATCAGTTAGAAGTCTACTAGAGAGTCCTGGTTAGGGTTGGTAGCATTTTGACTACACAGATGGCAGTAGGGATTGAGAAAAGTTAACAAATTCCAGAGTTTCTTAAAAGGTTAATTCAGTAGTTCTCAAGCTTTAGTAGGCTTTATAGATTGTTGGTCCTTAAAGTCAGCTTCTGCTTTAGAAAACCTAGAGTGATCCCTGAAAATCTGCATTTCTAACAAGTTTCCAGATGATGCTGATGCTACTGGTCAGGAGACTATACTTTGAGAACCACTATTTTCAGTTGTGGGATTTGTGATAGTTGGAATGCTGGGAATATAGATAAAGTAGTGAAAAGAATAACTTCTAGGTTTCTATCTTGAATCATGTTTGTGTCATTTACTGGAACAGGGAGCAATGAAACGTTAGAGGAGGAATTAATGAGTCCTTGGTTTATATGTTGAATTTGAGGATTCATTTAAGACCAGCAAGAATAAAATGTTGAAAAGACTGATGTAGGTATGTGCTTGTAATTCAGAAGAGTACTCTGAAATTAAGATATTTACTTCGTGGTTTTTAATATATTGATAGTAATTAACATTGTGGATGGAGACAAGTTTGCTGAACATGAGAGAATATAAAGGGAGAAGGGGACCTAGGGCCCAGCCTGAGAACTCCAAGATTAAGTGGATGTATGGAGGAGAATTAATCTGCAAAAGGAACTAGAAAAGAGTATTGAGAAAGTATAAGGAAGCAAGAACTGAGTCTGGGTCCCAGAATCCAAGGGTATAGAGTGTTTCAAAAAGTAGAGCAGAACTATAGTGCCTAGAGGTCAACAGAGATGAGATCTGAAATATGTCTAATTGAATTGAGTGCTCAGGCACTCAATCATTATGGACTTTAGCCAAGGCTGTTGTGTTGTAGTGATTGAAGTGGAATTCAGATGGAGTGGACTAAGGAACAAATGAAAGTTTGTGGAGGTATAAACTTGAGAGAACAGGAATAAACAATCATTCCCCTCTAAATTTTCCTTTACAGAGGCAAAACATATTTTAAGAGCTTTTATCTTATTTTTCAATAGGTAAAATATTCATGCACATGATTCAAAAGGCAGTGACCTAAAAAGATATTCATTGAGAAGTTTTACTCTTTCTTTATTCACTCGGTTTTGACTCACTCCTCCCAACTCCTGAAGGTAATCTCTTTTATTAGTTCCCTGCATATTTTTCGAGTTTCAGTAGAGGTAATTTTTGAAGGCAGGAGGTAACATCTCTCTCATGCAAGTGCCCTCTGTGTACATTTTTAAGTGCACGGTAATATATGCACCCATGTTTTCATGTATATACATATGATCTTCAATATCTAAGTGATAGCTGCCAGCGTCACAGTGAAGAACAGGTTCCACTCAACTGGTGCTTGGATTTTTATCTCACCTCAGTTTTATTTTAATTTTCCTACATACCTATCTCCCTTATACACGCAAAGAGTCCTTGTTCCCAATCACACTTGGCAAACTCCCTCATGAACTTTTTCCATTTTCTCATTTTAGGGTAAGCTCAATGCCAAAATGACAACTATTCTCTTTTCATGAATGTCTGGGGCAATTTAGCCTGAGATCTTACATGAGAAATCCATCTTTCTTCTGATCACCTGTGGTTTGTCTTTGGCTCCACGGTCAGCTGTATCCAGGACCTCAAATGCCATGAGGCCACTCTCTGTGTCTTTCTCTCTCCACGTCTGTCTCCATGATCACATGAAAGAGAATAAGTTTCCTGGCAGCTGGGGGCTGAAATATTTGTTGAATCATCACCAAAAAGGAAATAAAAAACATAACTTCTCTTCTTCACTATAAATGCATGAAAAAGGTTTGTGATTGGGTAGACTTGGGTCATGGACTCTTCCTGCACCAATTGCTGTAACTGGGAGCTTGGGCTATCCCAACTCACCCAGCTGGCATAGTCTTTCCAACTCCCCATGAGTTGGAAAGTGTAGATTTGTAAGCCTTTCCAGAAATCTAAGTTTAGAGTGGAATAGATGTTTTCCAAAGGAAGAGGGTTACTGTTACCATTACCCAAACGGAGAAATGAATTCAGGGAAAAAAAAATACTAGCAGATGTCCACCTTAAACTTGTTAGCTTTTATTTCTCACAGCACCCTGTGGTAAGTGATAGCACTCACAAGAGTTTGTGGTTTTACATTTATTTCAGAGTTTGTTTAATACGTGAATTGCATGTCCAGCTCTGGGAGGAGAGAAATTATATTTTCTTTGTTCTCATTTGTGTCTCCAGGGCCTGGCAGAGTCACCAACGAACAGTAGGCCCTTAATCATACACATCTGATGAATGAATGAATGCAACTCTCACTAATACTTTTCTTATAGATGATTTCCTTGTCCTGCTGTGGTATCTTTCCTTTTCACCTAGTTTTGTGATATCTTTGATTCACCTAAATTTATTCGTGGTTATTACTTGGGATTTACTAAGAGTCTGACAGTCTTCTTCACAGGTCTTCAGAGGACCTAGGGCAGGGATTGACAAAGTTTTTCTGCAAGGGCAAGATATTAAATATTTTAGGCTTTGCAAGCCATGTGGTCTCAGGCTCAACTATTCAACGAAGTTATAGCACCAAAACAGCCATAGACAATATGTAAATGAATGAGCACAGCTGTGTTCCAAGAATATTTATTTATTATAAGGTTGGATTTGGCCTGAGGTCTATCGTTTGCTGACCCCTGACCATCAACCAATTGTTCTGTTGCTTTTCCCCTAGAACAATTGTGAATTCAGCAGTGCATATTCAGCTTAGGCATCTAATATCATGAATCTTGTTTTAGTGATGCCATTATTTTCTTCTCATAATCCTTAACAGATTGGTTTCTGATCCTTTCATTAAGTTTAGTAAAATGAGAAGTGCTATTATGTAAGATGTTCAACCAGGAGTGAAAAAGAACTGAGCATTAGTGTTTTTGACCAGTAAATGAAGAAAATAGTGTCTCTAGTCTTGAGTTATATTTTCAACTAAATCATTACATTTGTACTAAATAAGAATGGTTAGCATACATTTTAAAGAGTGCAGGGGATTGTGACGTAAAGTTTATCATAACTCATTTTATTTAGAAAATCAAGTTTTACATATTTTGGCATTCAAGCCTTTTTCAAGAATCCCTTAATACCTTAAGGTACAGGTTGAATTTGATCAGGGGCAGGGAAAACAAAACAGTAGGACTTAACAAGAAGGAAAAGGAATAAATTAATCTTTCAGGCACTGTGCTCTAATATACCATCAGAACAGTTCAAATGCTAAGAATGTGAGCAATAATGTAGTTTCTGAGGGAACTCATCTTACAAGGTCAATGGTCACTTTTATTATAGAAATTTGAATCATAATATTAATATGAAGAGTTTCCACCTCTGAATATTTCACACCCTGGGGTTGTTTGTTCCAACCTGATGTAGAAAAACAGATGCCTGTGGTACATGATCATAACTGTGGAGAGCTGTAATCATAGGATTAAAATAGATTGATGTATGAGTAAATACCTGGAGCCATCCAAGGGTATCCTTACTAACTTCAATAGATGCTACTGAGTGAGGAAGACACACTAGCATTACAGATAGTCCAGAAAGAAAGAGAGTCCTTGAATTACTCTTGGGTTGTTTTTTGTTTTCCTTTTTTTGACTCACTAGCTTATTTAGACACGAGTTATTGCATGATCAAAACTTGTGGAAAAGAAAGAAAAGTACTTAATGTTTAATTTTTCTTTACCTTTTAAAATCCCTAAATTTATAAAATTTTAAATGGTAGAGAGGCATTACAGGCCACTCCCTTTATATTCTATTCTAAGGTAGGAATCTTTGTGCATTCATCACATATGATGTCCACCTTCTGCTTGCAAAATGCTAGGCAGGGAACTCCTTCTGTAACAATGCCCATTTTTGACTTTTCTCATTGTTAAAAATGTCTTTTGTTCTTACCCCAAATGTACTCATCTATAGGGTCCCCCTGTTGTTTTTACCCCTGGATGCAACATGCAATTCCTATTTCTCTTCTACATGATAGTTCATAAGTTAATTGAAGAGATATACATATATTGTATATGCTTTCAGGTAAAATGGTTCCATTTACTCCCTTGGTCTTTAAATTAGGTAGTCTGCAGTTCTCTCACCCACCAAGATCTACACAAGGTATGCTCTTCATTCATCAGTGTTCTGTGTGAAGTTGTGGCCCCAAATCTAGTGTAAATACTTCTATTAGAGTCTGAATGGATATGTGAAAAATACACTGAGTGGTTTTCTCTGACCGGACATTCTTTTTATAAAGAGCACTCTGTATCATTAAAATGCCGTATGTTTAGGAGATAGAGGCCTACGATGATGTCATAGTTCCTAACATAATGTTTAAAGTTACTTAATTGTAGGTAAATTTGTTGTATAAGAGTGAATGAATTATATCCTCCAGTTTATAGCACTTTATCATCATTGGTCCATGTCAGTGCATCCATGTTTTGTTCGCATGTGTTTTTAATTTTCCTGAATGGTATTGTCTGTATATTTTCTTTCTTTTTCCCTTTTCTTTTTCTTACTCAGTACTATTTTTTTTTTAAAGATCTCTGTGGCTAGGTGGATATTTAGCCCATTGCTTCTAACCACTGCATAGGACTGTGGGAATGTGTATTTATGCAAATTTATCTCTCTGTTCTCCCATTGACGGATATGCTAAGTGCCTGCAATGTTCTGAAACAGCAAATTATACCGGAATAAACTTCCTTAACCCTGTGTTAGAATTTTGGGATTGCTGGACCATGAGGTGTAAATATACTAAACTTGACTAAACAATGACAGACTACGCTTAGTATGACAACAGACAAGATTCTCATGCATGAAAGCCTCTGTACCTGTATATCCTCACCAACATTTGGTGTTTTTCAGGTTTGTAATTTTTGCCAGGTTAAAGAGATAGCATGTTGATATTACACCATTGTTTTAATTTTCATGTTCTAATGACTGATGAATGTGAGTATATTTCTAAGTTGTTAGTGCCCTTTTTAAGTTTCCTCTTCTGTATAATGCTTATTCATTTCATTTTTACTTTTCCCCAATATCATTGAGGTATAATTGATAAATACAAATTGTATTTCTTTGAGGTGTACAATTTGATGTTCTGATATATGTATACATTGGAGTTCCTTTCTTTTTTGTTGGCTTGTAGGAATTCTTGAAATCTTTTGAATACTATAGTTTTTACACATTTCAAGTATATTCCATCAGTGTGTCATATATCTTTTTTTGTCCATTCATAATTATTTTGGATTATGATTTGTATTTTTAAAATTTTCTTTAAAATGTTCTTCTTCACCAATCTCAGTGACAACATTTTTCTTTATGTTTTCTATTAACTTGATAGATTTTAAATCCAGGGAGTCCAAATTTGTATGCAATCTTGCAAGCCAGTTTTATTTTGCTCCACAAAATGAGCCACTTCCCTTACACTATTTAAGAACAAATCATCTTTTCCATTTTGATTAAATAATATATTAAATTTCCAGGTAAACCTTCACTTATCTCTGGGTACTTTTTTGATCCATTGATCCATTTGTCTGTTCTTGTGCTAACGTATGACTTTTATTACTATGACCTAATAGTTTATCTTCATATCTGCTCAAAAAATTCTTCCCTCTTTACTTTTTTAAATATATTTGTCTTAGATGTATTTGCAGTCTTTTATTTTCTATGTAAATTGTAAGTACATTTACCAAAACATCCAGCTGGAAATGAGAATAAATTCAATTCTCCTCATTGAATTTATACATTAATTAGGGAGAATTGACATTAGTACACTATTCAGTTGTCCTCTTTAAGAAAACGAGATCTCTCTCCTTTTATTCAGGTCATACTTTTGTCCTTAGTTTAAAATTTTTTATATAGTGATTAAACACTATTTTAAATCTAATTTTAAAATATATGTATTTAAGGCTATAATTTTAAATCTACATTCTTTTTTGGTTGCATTTCATAAATTTTGGCACATACTCTTTTTGTCATTTAATTGTAAATATTTCTTTATTTCCTTCATGATATACTATATATCCAAATAGTAATATAAACACAGTATCAAATATGTAATCATATATTTCCAAATATGTGCTACTTTACAACTCCTATTTTATTTTTAATTTTTACACTTACTGCATTAGGATTGGAAACCATAGCTGATAAGGTAATAACTTTTTGCAATTTATTGAGATTGACTTTATAGTCAAATACATGACCTATTTTTGTAAATCATTTTCATGGTATCTGGTGTCTGATTCCTATATGTGTAATGTTGTGTGTGGAGTATGTGTGAGAAGACACACAGTCAGTTCCTATTCTGTTCGATAAAGTCACTATGAACACTGAATTAGTGAATAGGGAACCATTTCTCCCGGGAGAATTACAGGGTTATCTTGCTGCAAGCCTCTAGTCACAATATTTTCATCAACTGATCAATACATAACTTTATTTTATGTGTGTTTCTGTTTAAAGATACCTTGTTTAGTATATGTTGTTGATTCATTGACATCGAACTCAGGCCAACAGCACTGTAACTCACGCCTCAATAACGCTTAGCTCCATGAAGCACAGCACAGGTTTCGTGTGCTGCCGAACACTACACAGCACTTCAGCAGCACACTTGGAGACCATTTTAAACAGCAAAATCACCAAGAAAAAGCACATAAGTAGCAAAATACGGCATTAAATAGACTGTGAAAGGGACACTTGTTTACACTATGAGAGCTGATACAAGAAGGCAAAGTGTGGCCTTGTTTGACCTCAGTTAGGAATATGTGCATCAGGACACTCAATTTTTTTTTTTTTACCATGCTGCACATGTCTGCAAATGACCATGAACATGCTGCTGACTTGGGGGATTATGAATACATTTTAAGGAGTAGGCAAATTCACAAATACAGAGCCCACAAATAATGAGGATTAATTGTACATAGAAATCTTGTCCATAAAAATATATGCCATTCTCTCTCTCTCTCTCGGTATATATGTATGTGTGACATGTATGTGTGTATACATGTTTTTTATATATATATATGTGCTTATATAGAAAATATATATTAATATGTGTATTGCTATATATAATAGTTTGTGTTCATTAATTGTATTTTTCAGTCTTTCTTGGTTGGAATTTATCAACCAAGAGGCTTGGTGGAGTTGCTAACAGGAGTTACTGTTCCAGGGTGGCTGATGATTCTCCTCATTCCAGCTGAACTTGGCAGTGTGCTGTCATTGTTCCTGACTTAAGCTGCTTGATGCTGATTTCCATTGCAATGAGGCAAAAAACGATTATCTCATGGCAATGTGGGGGAGATGTCAGAGTAGAACATAAAACATTTTCCTCTAACCTACTCTCACATGATAGACTTCCTCTGACTTGGATCCACTTGAAGTTGCAGCATCTACCTCACCTTACACACAAGTTAAGCCTCTTCAGGAATCAATCTGTTTCTCTTTCTCCCTCTCCCTCCTGGCCCCTGGAATCATGATTCCCTCTTACATCTATAATTTCTCCAGGCTCTTTTTTGGAGAGGTTTGGGGATGGACAGGGGGAATGCACAGAATATATTCATATACATTAATGTACATAACTTAAACAAGTAAATAAGTAAAGTCATCAAGGTAGATTGTTGCATTTAACTGTGGAGTTTTCTAGGTGTGTGCTAAGGGCTTGGCAGCAGTGATTAAAGGGAGAGCTGGAGCTAGCCACTATTAACTGAAAAACGGTCATCACTTTAGTAACCAACTGAGGAGCCAGTAATGACAAGGAGGGAAGAAGAAATAAGCTGGACAGCTAGGTACAGTCTGAGAGCAGAAATCAAAGCCATGTAGAGGGCGGCATCATAAACTACTTCATGATCACAAGCATCACTGGGATTGCTCTTGGATTATGGGTTGGGGAGAACTACATTTTGTCAGAGCTTACTTCCAATCCTCTGAAATATCTGTGCCTATAGCTTTCCTTACCATTTTACTTCTTCAATTACTCAAAATGCTGATGTTGTTATTGGTGATTTTTTTTTTTTTCTGGTGTTGATGACACTGATTCTTCCTCTAGTCCAATCTAACTCAACCTAATTCTTCCAAGATTATGTGGTTTGAAATGTTAGATTATCCTAAGAGGACAGGACCCATGTCAGAGAACCGTAGTGCCTAACACGGACTGGTTGATTTCTATATAATGCTGCTCTTGTTTACCAGAATGTTTTCACCCACTACATGAGCAATATAATCTTCTTCACTGAAAACAAACACAAATGCATCTGCTTGTAATGCCATTTTTTAAGCCTATATTTCCCTCAAGATAGCTGCTGGCAAATGTAATTATTTTTTATTACTTGGATCAAGTAAAATTTGTATAAGTTATTACAATACCAACTTATCAATAGTACAATATTTTTCTTTAGTTAGATGTGTTTTTCTCTTAAAAATACAGCCTTCACTTAGCATAATTCAAATGTGTGCACAGAACAAGAACTTCTGACTGTTTTTAGCAATTTTATTAGAGTTGTCCCCCAAAATATATAGTGCCAGCCAAACTACTACTGTTTTGAAGAGCTTTTTGTCTCTACAATGACAAGGACTTTGGATAATTAATTTAAGAATCTTCAAAAACAGCAGTAGCAATTGCACTACCTGAAACTTGGATTAAATTCCAGTTAGGTTCAATTTTAACTCTTCCTGCAACACTGAAAATCTGCATCCCATCTACCACCTTTTGCATGACTTAATGAAACATAAATCCTCTGAGGGCGAGATGGTCAGATTGTATGAGCGAATCATCTTTTCACACGCATCTTTAACTGCAAAATGAAAGGACATTGTAATCTAAATACTGTCTTTAAAAATTTACCAATTTGTTGCAACCACAAATTTAGGTGACAGCAGAATGATTTGAGCTACTCTACAAGGATAAAAGCAGCCTGAACATGGAGAAGTGATTCTGTGAAATATTTTGGATGGGATCATTTGAACGAAGGGCCTTTTTATTTTTTATTTTTCCAAAACAATGTCTCAAATTCCTGCAAGTTATATTTTCTCAAGTACTGCTTGCTCCATTTTTGAGCCATTTCTAATGCCTATATGAAAAAAAAGTTTACTTTACTTTTGTAGCCAAAAAGCTGCTTTTCATCTGTGCAGCAAGTTGAGCTTTTGTATTTATTTTTCAGGGCAAGAAATCATGATAATTTAAATTCTGAATTCATGGAATCGGACTTAAAAAACAATTGAGTTTTGGAGCTTCTAGCAGTAGAATCAACTGGGAGGACCCAATTTCATCCAATTTGTAGCTTGATTTCATCCAGCAAGACATACTTAAGCATAAAGACCTAAAAGTGGTAGGTGTTGTATTGAAATAGCATCACACTTAGGGTGCAATGAGGCATAAAGTAATGCTGAACGCTTTACATTCACTAACACGACATTATTCCAGCATGACACACAATCCAAAGCTTTTGCAATTACAGCTGTGACCCCGAATTAGATTTTAAAACATGTATATATGTATATGCATTTTGAAATTTTCCCTTCATTTTGTCTGCTAATAGTTTAGAAATGCAAATGCTAGTAGATTCTTAAAATAACTCTGTTCACATAGAATACAATCCTTCCCCTCAGTTGACTTTTCTTTGGACAAAGTCTGACTTACTTTCTTGGAGATGGGTAGGACTGAAGCTTGGATTTTAGGAAATGGAGCTTAGGGACTGAGACCCTGCTTCTCTTCTCGTGAAGCTCCACTGCTTACTTGAAATAATTAAATTGCTTTCTCATTGAATTGTTTGTTTTTCTTTCATATATACATGAATAAAAAGCACGACTCAATAAGGTTTTAAAGTTAACAGTGACAGCGACAGGGGGGCTGCTACATGTTCCTTCTTTGTCTCCTGTGTCAGGATTAAGTCACCTCCAGGCTGTAATTCCGAGTGTCATGAGCTCAGAGTGGCGCCTGAACATTGTCTCTGGGCTTGTGGAAGCATTTCTTTTCCCTTAGAAGGTGCTTTACATCACTGGAGGCCTCAGACAAGGGAAAACCTTTCCATTTCCATTTGCTGCATCCCCACAGTACTGGGCCACAAAAGGGTTGGATTGACATGCATATCGTAAAACTATGCCCGATGCGTGAGCATTTCATCTGTGCCTTATGTCCCACAGCTTCCTGCCTCCCTTAGAAGATTATATAATCACTTATCTTTTCTATTTTTAAAGCAGATTAATTTGATTTAGTAGAAAGGGGACAAGGGAGAAAAGAAAGGAATAATGGGAAAAAGCCAATATTAGTTCATTCAAAGCAGTTTGGTTTAGAGTCATTTTAATAGGTCTGGAAAATTAGAATTGGAAAAAGAAAATCAGTTGTGATGCTATATTCTAGTTTGGAAGGGAGCATAAATCCACACTGGCACAGACTTCCTAGTGCTAGATAATTAGGACTGCTTTGTTCTCATGTGGGAGAGGCAGGGGACTCATCAGTTTCTTAAATCTATTATTATTATTAACAATGTCGTGAATACCAAGAATTCTCTTAGGAATACAAGATGTTCACAGGATGCATCCATCATGTGAGTGAAGAGTAAGCAGCAAGTCTACCTCTTGTGGTTGTGGGAAAGGCCTCTGTCCTAGCAATGTGCAGTCACATTAGTTTTTGCCCATCTCCCTCCCATAGGCTAAACAGATAAACTCCCTTTATCATCTTTCTCCATAAATATTTCTGAAAATGTTATCCTCAAACATTATTCTGGAATAGTAACATAATGGAAATCTATAGCTTAGGTTTTTACGCAATCTAAAGCTATAGGAAACTTTTGATTCTTAATAGTTTTCTCTTTTTTGTCTATTTTACGTTGATAATATCAAACAAAAACTAAGATTGAGTGGCTGAGAATATGAAAAAAATAAATTTATGGATGGTAGGGAAAATTTAAGTGGTCAGGGTGGAAGGAAAATTCTAGGATAACTAAAAAAAGAGAAAAAAGACTCTAACCAGTATATTGGGAAAAATTACATCCTAATACACTAGGAAGTTGGTCAAAGTGATTTTGAAAACAAAATGAGGGAAAGAGTTCTGGAATCATAAGAGTAAATGAAGGGATAGTAGAATGGCCCTCTAGAAATTAACAGAAAGGAAAATGGAGAGAAACACATATAATTTCTAGAAAGATATAACTTTTAGTAATGCAAGTACTTGATTATCAAAGAGGAAAAGAGAGACTGTATAAAATACTGTGGGAAGCTGAAGATGAAAGTTTGGAAAATGTCAAAGAAAAATTGCACTGGACAGAGTTTAATAGGAAGGATGACTTTATTGAAAACTATTGCAATAGATGTTAAGACTACTTAAGAAACTGAGAAGTACTGGAGGGTGTTGAGGGAGGGTGGTCACTGTGATTAGCTCATCTGTGTGTTGCTTATGAAGTTAGTCTCCTACCCTCCTACAGAGACTGAGAGATAGGGGCACTATGTTGATGATTATATTTCAAAGAGATGGCACCCAGTGAACGTCCTTGAGGAAGACATTCATGAGTTATAAAACTGGCAAGAGGCTGGGAGAAGATTTGTACCTAAAAAGGGGCGGAGAAATAATTTACAATTGCAAATTTTCTAAGGAAAAAGAGGTCAGGGGTCTATATTCAAGTGCATAAGATCTAGTCAAGCAGAGGGCCTTTTAAAGCTACTGTCTTGGTCAAAAAATACCAAAATTGCCAGTGCAGTGGCTCATGATTCTACTCTTGGTATTTTGGGAAGCTGAGATGGGAGGATCAGTTGAGCCCTGGAGTCTGAGGCCAGCTTCGGCAACATAGCAAGACTTCATCTCTACAAAAACTGGAAAAAAAAAAAAAAAAATTCACCTGGTAATGTAGGTGTGTGCTTATAGTCCCGGGTACTTGGGAGGCTGATTTGTGAGGATCACTTGAGCCCAGGGGGTCAAGGCTGTAGTGAGCCGTGATTGCACCACTGCACACCAGCCTGGGTGACAGAGTGAGACCCTGTCTCAAAAAAGTAAAACAAAACAAAACAAAAAACTAAAAACAGAATACCAGAAAACACCAAAATGTTGAATATAGGGGGATTTTCAGACCTAATTTTTCTTACATAAAATGGAAATGTATAAAACTACTCCATAAAATTGTTCTATGATTTTAAAAAACTTATATGCATAAGACACCTAGAACACTACCTGGAATATGACAAATGCTGACTAAAAATCATTTTTTGTTATTATTATTTCTAGTAATTATGTGGGAGGGGAAGGTAAAGGACATTAAGATTTAGGGATCCAACTCAATTAAATGTATTATTTGTGAATAATCTTTAAAAACAAGGTAGAAATAAAAGGTCAATAAAAGCTTTATTAAGATGGTTCATTAGCTGGGAGGAATTTTGAATTACAAACAGCATAATGCGCTACAACCAATGTCTACTCCCCATCCCTAACTTTTACATTTATGAATATATACTGTTTGCATATAGATACAAAGGCATAAACAAACAATGCTTAATACCTGTTTTCAACTAATTATAAGGGAAATAGAGGACAATTAAATCCAATGTTGTAAATGCAATGATATAAATATACACAAAGTATTATTCTAATAATCAATGGTGAATTCATTGGCTTTGAAATTTCCTGGATGATGGCTCTACGCTAGTTGGTAGTACAGTTGTATAGGAGAGAATCATAATGTTCCTGAGCAATTTGTAGAAGCTCAAATGCTAGATTCGGTCTTGGATCCCCTGGGTCCAACTTGGAATGCTATTTCAGGTACCAACATTTGGTGAATGGCCTCTTCATCCCTACAGGGATCATGATTGGGTTTTACCAGGGGAATTATTACAAGGGGAGAAATAGCCCCTTAGTTTGGAGCAGTGTTCCTCAATATTCCAGTAAAATTGAAAAAAAGAAGATACATTTTACATTGCTACAGTGGAAGCAGCTCAGAGAGACCCACAACACAAGCCTTCTGGACATTAAAATGGTGGAAAATCTGAGAGAATGAGAGAAAGCAATAAAGAGAGTCAAAAGTGGATACTCCCTGTCTCAGTGGTAACACTAACAAATATTCCCTCTGACCAAGCCAATTTCCTAGGACTGGCACTGAAAACATTTCCTGAATGAAAGCCACATCTTTTCCTTCTGGTTTCATGGTAATAAGAACAAGGGAGTCCACTGACTGTTCATCCTTTTTGGTATATTTCTGAATGAAGGCAAGTGCGGACATCCTCTCAACTATATTTGGAATAGCCTCTTAACTTCTCTCCTGAGCTACAGAAGGAAGGGTGATGCTCACTAGGGAAACACATTCCTATGGCTATTTATCTGACACAACTTAATGGTGAAAAGACATGAATTTCCCTGCCCTCAGTGTCTCTAAGTATTTGCAACTGACACACATGAAGGGAAAACCCAGAAATACTACATTATCCAAAAAGAGGTAAAGAAGAGGCTATCTTGGTCAAAGATTATGCACAGGAACCAAAAGATCAGTATCATGTACCCCTGACTCCATGCTTCATCTAAGCAAGTTTGGAGCCACTCAACACTTAGCCAAAGCTATCTAAGTAACAGTGGCCATGTCAACTCCTTGATTCCTACCAAGGCCACTGTTCATCCTAATTATAATACCTCTCTAGTATTGACTGATCAGCAATTTATCACTAACACTATTACGCATCTCTACACTATTATAGCAAGTGGAGATGGATTAGCCATACTTCATTATCTGCATAGAGTCACAGTGGGTGTTTTTGCAGACTTTTGGTCAGAATCTGCTTTAACCAAGGAACTTGGCCTTGAATCTTTCTTCTCTTCTGGAAACAATTTAGACTCTTTCCCAGATCAAATAACTCAGATTAAATGTCAAAAGCCTTTCATTTAACTACTCTTTGTATGATTTTGGCTTCCTTCACCTATCTAAGCCATCCAAAGAAAAACAAAATGGCTTGGAGAATGGAAAGGCAAAAGAACCTAGGTGAATGATCTAGTTCTCTGAAATCTGCAAGTCTCTGAAGTCTATGCTTCAGCTTTAATTTTGGCTAACAAATGCTCCCTCTGCATCCAAACTAGCACTGCCAAATAATTAATTGTAAAATATTGAACAAAACTTCAGCCACAAAAGGAGGCTTTAAAGAATATCTTTAAGAATAAATAAAGGGGAGACTTTGCCTTACCTTTGCCAGAATATTCAACCTTTGAGTTTTTCTTATATCAAAAGCCAAACCTGCAAGCTTACTCTGATGCACCAACATTTGATGCACTGTGAAAGGGTACTTACATGTGGAAAATTCCCATTTCAAAGACCTGAGTAACATTGGCTTCACAAATCCATGAGCTTGAGGCTGTACACACCAGGATAAAGTTTTCTTTTCCCACTTCTCCTTATTCTTTTAGTGTATGCTAGTCTACATGAGCTTGTGTACACACGGATGCGTGTGCATGCACACATACACACACACACACAACACGCACACACTGCAGAGCTAATCTGGATTTAGGAATGCAGAAAACAAAAGTGTAAACATGGCTAAACAAGATTAGAGAAAACTTCATCACAGTTTGCTCCAAGATGTATTTTTGATCCTTTGCTTTTCATTAGAGTAGCCACAAATCCCCCCAAATTCATGTTAACATTGAAGCAGATAAAGAAGCAAAATAGGAGTGGGGTCCAAAGCAGATGCTCTTCTTCAGGCCAGGGGAATGTTATTGCCTGGTGTGTTGGAGGTAATCAAGCTGAGTCATTTGGTATGCACTGAAAATTGAAGATTTGTTACATTGAAATGGATTCTAGTTATCTCTTTGATTTATTTCTTCCCCTAAACCTAGGTGTTCATTGCTTATTCTTGTCAGTAGAATATTTTTCAGAAAGATACTGTAGGTGTCTTTAAGTCAATATGTAATAGATGACATGATACAGTTTATCTCTCACATTTGGAACAAATAACAGTATCTATAGTTATGTTCACAGCTTTTTTGTAAAGATAGTATTGTGGTATACAAAGGCAAATTATACCTTTGTTTAAAGGTAAAAGTTACTTTATGCAATGGGATGATCAGTTTGGACTAGTTGCCATGGTACCATTAATATTGACTAGGCATCATTCACTGAAAGATTAATCTTCTAGTCCATTTTCATATATAGTTTACAATTTGAATAGCTATAGTTTGATCACTAATGTAAGCCATTATTTCTTTTTTATGGCAAATAGAAAGAGAGTGACTTTTCTATTTTAACATGTATAAATAGTGGATTTTAACATGGTAAGAAGACAATGAATACAAAAGAATAAATATTTCAAATGATGGAGGTTGTAAACAGTGATTTATCTCTCATAAGCTAAACAGAAATTTCATGGTGCAGAGACTGCTACACAAGCCAAAATTAAATATAACAACTCATATAATAGTAGCCTTATAATTTTTTCTCTGGAATAATGAAGGAAGTTTTCTGCCTTTTAAAAGTTAGAGATTTAGTTTGTCGATTTGTATGCTTAAGATGTTTGTAGTAACATCCTCTAATTATTATCTCACAAGAACCACCTCCTGCTCTATTTTGCTATGAGTCACAGCAACTTCAGAAACTGTCTAAAGTAAAATAAGCAGTGGGAGCAAATGTCCACAAAATAAATTATGTGTGGGAAAAATAATAATAATAATATAATAAACACACATTCTACCTCCCTTAAATGAAGAGGCATTGAAATCTAATACACAATTATTTTACAAGCATCCATACACACACACAAAATAAATCGTTAATAGTCACAGGAAGGGCTAATATTGATGACAAGATTGCATTTATCTTTGTTATCTTTCAACACTTTCACTAGTGTAGGATGCTAAGGCAAGAACAATTTCAATGTAAAAGAGGTCGTGATATGTTGATGACGCAAATAGGATGATTTAGACTATTGTAAAGCACCTAACCACTACTTTTCAAGTTTGTTGATGTAACACATGAGAGATTTGCTGGCATTGATACTCCCGACATTTCCATCTGCCTTCCAAACAGTAGCAAAACAGGTTTTTTTTTTCCTCCAATAAATAACTTCTCTTCTCATATGAATAATCTGAGCAAACAAGGTTTGGAACAAAGAATATACTTATTAACAAAAGGGAAAAAAGAGCAAGCATGTCCACTGAATTTTGTTTATCTTCAACTGTATGCTCACAATGATAGTACTAGGATGTTTGCAGTTGTTGCTTTACTTCACAGGATAATAGTCTATATACAATAATGAATCATTTGTGTTTATGAAAAGTCAATTTAAATTCTCATTATGTGTTTTGGGTTAAATGACGTTTTACTGACAAGGATGCATGTTCATAATCGTTCCAGTGAAACAACATTTTTTATTGAACTTTGATGAGGGACTACATAAAATATCTTTATCATCAAGCAGTTAGTCAGACTACTAAACAGCTAGTCGATTAATTGGTTGTAGTGTAATTAAATAACAGGTTCACTATGAAATTAAAATATAGCTATTTTGAAATTGTTTCCAGATTGGGAGAATATGAGGTTAATTGATGGCTACATCAATTTTCTAGGGCTGCCATAACAAAATATCACATACTGGGTAGCTTAAACAACATAAATATATAGTCTTCCAGTTCTGGAGGATAGAGATCCCAGATTAGGATATTAACAGTTTGGTTTCTTCTGAGGGCTTTCTCTTTGGCATACACATGGCTGCCTTCTAGGTGTGTCCTCACGTGGTCTCTCCTCTGTCTGTATGAGTGCTTGTGTCCTAATCTCCCCTTCCTATAAAGATACCAGTCAGACGGCATTAAGGCTAACCTTAATGACATCATTTTAACTTAATTACCTCTTCAAAGGCCCTGTCTTCAAATACAGTCACGTTCTGAGGTGGTGAGAATTAGGACTTCAACATGTGAATTTTGTGAGGACACAATCCAGTCACTTATGATTAATTCCTTTTGCTAACTCTTATAGAGTGAATGTTTGTACATCCCCAAAACTCATATGTTGAAATCCAAACCCCCAATGTGATGGCATTAGGAAGAGCAGCCTTTGGGAGATAATTAGGTCATGAGAGTGAAGTCCTCATGAGTGGGATTTGTACCTTTATAAGAAGAGAAAGAAGAGAGCTTGTACACTCTCTTTCTCTGTCCTTTTCTCTCTCTCTCTCTCTGTTTTCTGCCACATGAGGTTACAATAAGAAGACATCTATAAACCAGGCAAAGGCCCTTTACTAAGAATTAGACCATGCTGGTACCCTAATCTCAGACTTCCAGCCTCCGGAACAATGATAAATAAATGTATGGTGTTGTTCAAGCCACCCAGTCTATGGTAATTTTTTATAGCAGCCTGAGCTAAGACACTAGCATAACTCTTGACTTCATTTTTCATTGTTGATAATATAGACTTCATTTTCATACACATTCATTAATATTAGCATTGTAATAAATAACAAATGAAAAACAGTGAGAAGATGAACGTTTATTCTACAACTGGGTAAGTCAGACTTTGACATTTTTACCAAAATTTTTGGAATTCCCACAATCATCTGTTTACCTGATTCATTGTAAAAAATATTTACTGTAAAATTAAATTGACTTAAGTTAATTTTCTTTGCTTTTTGGATTCTCTTCTACATTTCCTAACAGTACTCCTGAGAAGATGAGAGGGCCTCTGGAGATTCTTTAAAAAAGGATTAGAAATCACTATTTGATAGCATTGAATTGCAGTTGGAATGAGATTGAACTTTTTCCTTCATTTTTGAAAACAAAAAATGCATATTGGAAGTATCATTTGTAGAATGATATATCTGGAAAATTCCAGAGCATAGATATACCATCTATGCTACTTATGAGACTTCTAAAAACGAACTAGTTAGCTATCTTTTGTGAAATTGTAATATATTCATTAATACAATTCTGCTCATCTTTAACAATTGCCAAAGCCTTCTCCAACTTCCCAAGCTTTCATCCATCACTGAAACACATCAAGTCAAGGGTAAAATCTGGCATCTATTTAATAACACACAGCAATTTAGCATGCCTAGCCCAGTCAGAAAGTGAAAGTGATATAAATACAAACATACATATTATGCCATGTAAAATTTCATCTAGTACAAATAGTAGCTTACCCCTGAAATGGAAACATTGTTCATTTCAGACTGCAGGCTATTGAAACAGAGGACAAGCTATGGATTGAGTCAAAGCAGTTAGGTAAAATAAAGTACAGAGTTTGAAGATTGCAAGAATTATTTTATACCTTTTGAAAAAGACTTCCTTTTTTTTTTTTTTTTTTGTATCCTAGGTAGAGCAGAAGAATTTTGTTTCAACTGCTGCTATTCCACAAACAGTGACATTTTGTTTTCTTAATTAAGAGGACAAAATGTCATTCTTAAGTTAAATAATCGACTGCTGCCTTTTTAGGTGCATTGTCTATTTTTCAATCCACTAAAACACATACTTGGTATGATTATTACATCTGGGATGCGTGGTACAGAGTAGCAGATAATGGCTTTAGGATAAGAGTCTAATCAAGATAGGATTTTTTCAGACCCATTGAAAATGTGTATTTGTTTGCATTAGCTTTGTGTTCTTTTATCCTAGGAGAAATTCTTTGATGTTTAGACATTCAAAGTTAAGAAAACATGAGACAGATGAAAGTTATCTGAGAAAATAATAGGAGAAAAAAGAAGTACAGTCTCTTGGAACCAAAAGTATACAAGGAACACTTCCTCTGGGATGAGAGAAGGTAAGAGTCCATCTCTTGCCTCTACTAGCTGCTATTTCTACATGTTTCCATTGGTAAAGGAGGCTGTGACGGTTAATACTGAGTGTCAGCTTGATTGGATGGAAAGATACAAAGTATTGCTCCTGAGTGTGTCTGTGAGGGTGTTGCCAAAGGAGATTAATGAACATTTGAATCAGTGGACTGGGAGAGGCAAACCTACCCTCAATCTGGGTGGGCATCATCTAATCAGCTGCCAGCATAAAAGCAGGCATGGAAAGAGCAGACTGGCTGAGTCTTCTGGCCTCCATCTTTCTCCCGTGCTGGATGCTTCCTGCCCTCGAACATCAGACTCCAAGTTCTACAGCTTTTGGACTCTTGGACTTACACCAGTGATTTGCTAGAGGCTCTTGGGCCTTCAGCCACAGACTGAAGGCTGCACTCCTGGCTTTCCTACTTTTGAGGTTTTAGGATTCAGACTGGCTTCCTGGTTCCTCAGCCTATTGTGGGACTTCACCTGTGATCCTGTGAGTCAATTATCCTAATAAACTCCTTCATATATTCATCCATCGTATTAGTTCTATCACTTTACAGAACCCTCACTAATACAGAGGCCATCTCAGTGTTTCAACAAGCTGAACTTTACCACTCAGGAGAAAGGCACGCTTGAATGCATAATGGATTCCTGGAGATATTCAGTGATCACTGAGGTGTGAATGATTCCTCTTGCCTCTTCCTTTTGGGCAAGCTAGCACATAAAGGCCTAGGAGGAAAACAATTGGCTTATCAGCAGTTCTTTTTCAAAGCTGTAGATCAAGAGCATATGCTGGTCATACCACAAACTTTAGTGACTTAGTAATTGCCGTAATTGCCACCCAAAGTCTCCTCATCAAAAGAATGAGAACAAATACTTTATTTAAAAATTTTGTTCAGGGCAAATATTTCATGGTAATTAAATGCCTAATTTTTATGTGTAAAAATTGGCAAAATATTGTGGTTTTAACCAAGTATCTGCTAAATCCTATAACGGGTGGTCATGTATTTGGATGATTAAATGTAGCAGGTATTCAATAAATTGTGTTGAACAGATGAACAATTCAAGTTTTTACTTTTCTCCTGTAGCAGTTTCTTACTCTTTAAAGCTGAATTCTATAGATATTTAACCTAACCTATTTTTACTATTTCATGTAAACAAGTCTCATATATATATTAAGCTTAGGTGCTGGTATTTAATAGGACTAAATCTAAGAGGCAGTATAAGAACATGAGTTTTGTAATCATAGTGACTGATTTGAAACTCAGCTCTACAACCTTCTAGTTCAACAACATTTCAGTGTTTCAGATTTTCCACAGGTGTATAATAGTAAATAATAACAATACCTGCCTCAAAAATATGGAAGGAATAAAGGCACAAATATATGCAATGCAATTAGAATATTGCCTGGCACACTGAAAATGATAGCTTTTATTATTACCCAAGTAGCCTGAAGCCGAATTCCTCTCTTGTATTTAGACCTATCATCCCTACCCTTGACTAGAGGATTTCTTGGCTGCATCTGAGGTAATTTTAGATCTTCACTATAAAAGAGAGATGGAGGAACAAACATGATTTTCATTTAAATAATATAAGCACAAATTAATATTACGCACTGCCGAGATACACCTAATGATTAGTCTCCAGGCTGATCCATCATCAGTAGTTTGTAGCTACTTTGTTCCTTACCCTAGAGTAAAGCTGAAGATACTTCTTTCTTTAACAAACTAGACATTAATTAAGCTAGCCAGGGGACTAGAAAGTGTAATTGCTACTGTAAAGTATAAAGAATGTTACAAATAGCAGTGAGCTTACTAATAAGGAAATAAAAAAATACAATTCCTCTTCCTAAAAGATAAAATAGAGAAACATCTCTTCTGAAATAAAGGTAAAGTTGTATTAAAAAAAAAATTAGTAAAACTCTATTCTCCATTTCCAGATATTTGATTCTTAGAACAGAAGTAACTTTAGGGCAAAATAGGATCATATTCTCAGAAGTCAGGCACAGTAACAGTCATACACTAAAGTTTTTACCTTAACTTTTCTCCAAATTACAAAGCATTGTTATTATATTTTTATGTTACTTCCTGGGTGTTCTATTAGTATCGCCCCTTTGTCTAATTTTCCTGTTTTCAATATCAATTCATTTGCCTATGCTCACATCTTTAGTATTAATCTTGACCTCTTCCTTAATTCTTATATCCAATAAGTCACAAGCCATTTCACTTTGACACTGTAATAGCTCTAAATGAGCTACTTTTGTACATTTCCATATAGTATAGCATTATAGTTAAAAGCTGAGCCTTTAGAATTAGGCAACCTGTATCTAAACTTCAATTCTACATGGGATCTTTGTTCTGTTTCTCATGTATAAAATGAAGATGCAAATATTACATATCTCAAAGAGTTCTTATCAATATTAATGTGGTAGTCCACGAAAGGGGCTTTGATGCAGTGCCCACTGTGGAATGCCTTAATAATTATGGCTATTATTATTTTTATTGTTACCACTGATGTTTCCATTGTCACTAGTCTAATCAGATCTCTACTGTTTCTTTTCTGGATCACAACAATAGTCTTTCCATCTTACGTCTGTCATCACCAATTATTCTGTACTGTATTGTGAAATTAATCTGACTCCATACTTCTTGTCACATTACTCTGCCCCCAACTGGCCAAATTACTTGTCTTGGAACAATGCATCCTATACTCTGCCTCATCCTCTCTAATGTTTTCTTATTCTACTCCTTTATACGACCTAATATCTTAATTGAAGTGTATACCATTTTCTGAACATGCTAGATACCATCCTGCTTTTCAAAATGCTTTCCGTGGCCTGGCATGGTGGCTCACACCAGTAATCCCAGTATTTTGGGAGGCCGAGGCAGGCAGACTACAAGGTCAGGAGTTCAAGACCAGACTGGCCAACATACTGAAACCCTGTCTCTACTAAAAATACAAAAATTAGCCAGGCATGGTGGCATGTGCCTGTAGTCCCAGCTACTTGGGAGGCTGAAGGAGGAGAATTGCTTGAACCCGGGAGGCAGAGGTTGTGGTGAGCTGACATTGTGCCACTGCACACCAGCCTGGGCAAAGAGCGAGACTCCATCTCAAAAAAAAAAAAAAAATGCTGCCTTTTAACTGTTGGCGATTGATAATAATCATTTGTTAATTCTTTAAATTAAATAATTTAAATACTTTATCAAACAACACATCTCTCATTAAATCTTCTTTGAGTTCCAAGTCAAAAGGGATCCATTGTTGCTTTCATTAAATTGTTCTTCTATAATATTGCATACTTTCTTTGGGTTACTTATCTCTTTTCATGATGTATTATATAGTATAATCATGGCTGTGCTTGTCTTTTCTCCATGAGTGCACTGTAAACTTCAAAGGGGTGGGTCCTATGTCCTAAACGTATTTTGATCATGTAGAGCAGTGTTTACTAGAATGTAGAGGGTACAAGTATAAATGCAGAGGGTAAAAGATGTTTTCAGGTGGTGCAATTGGAATCTTAAATAACATTGAATCACAAAGTAAGAAATACATTATCTTTTAAAAATCCTATGGTACCTCAAGAAACAGCTCACAATTGGGTGTTGTCTTGTCTTTAAAACCTCCATTAAACATATACTCTTCAGGGTCAGAACCTGCAGAAATCAGTGTTTTCTAACCAGTGCTTTGTCTTGTATTCATTTCATATGTTTCTAGTTAAGAAACTATACTTGCTAAATAAAAGTAGAGATGGTTTGGAGATTTGGCAAAAGTAACTGTAGATAGCTTGGAAATGGCCAAAGGTTGTTATGTGTCTCTATTGGAGTTTCTGCTATGATGGGCACTGAGCAGGTATTAGGTGATGTCCTAATTCCATATGCCTCAAAAGAGAATTGTTGCAAAATGGTGCCACTAATTCTTATCTTTCCTTGCCAGTCAAAATGACCCAGTAGTTACCACCATCATCTTTTTTACCAGACAAAATGCTCCAGAATGGTCTTCAAGTCACCATTTACAACCCAATTGTTTTCATTTATCCTCTTCTACACAAAAACTATGTTATTGCTGTCTTCTAGGAGACACACCTAAATTTATGTTAAAATGCTCAGGATTTTCTTTAGGCAATTTGCACAAACTCTGAGAAAAACTGAGAAATCTTATTTTCTTTGGCAAGGAGTTGATTGTAATGAGGTTATTTAACAACCTTATTGTTAAACAGAAAATTAGAATTGCTACCAACGGAATTGTGTCCACCCTAAAATCTGTGTGTTGAAGCTCTAACTTCCTATGTCATAGTATTTGGAGGTGAGGGCTTTTGGAAAGTAATCAGGGTACATGAAGTTCAAGGGGGAAACCCTCTTGATAAAATTAGAGCCCTTGTAAGAAGAGACACGAGAGAGCTTGCTCTCCCTCCAACACATGAAGATACATCTGGAAAGATGGTCATTTGCCAGTCAGGAAGACAGCCCTTGCCAGAACCCAACAATGCTGGCACCCTGATCTTGGTTTTCCAGAGCCTAGACAGTAAGAAAATTATTTTTTGTTGTTTACAACACCTAGCCTGTGTTATGTTGTTAAGAAAGCCCAAGCAAACTAATATAGTTATATAACTTGGCACAACTGTATCAAAATGGGACTGGATGACATTCATAGACATGTCTAGGAGCAGGGAACATTTCAGAGAATGCATTGCTGTTATGGCTCTTCTACTGCCACTTTTGGCAGCGGTGTACCTGTTAGAAATGGTGCTGGCCATCCCTGAAAGCCTGGATAGAGGAAGTTAGTCAATGGCCTGAGGATAGCGGGCTAAGAAAAATATTTTCCTGTTCCTAAAAGAAGATAATGTAGCCTCTGAAAAATAAATCTTTCTGTGCAAGCACCTAAAAGTACGATAGCACTTGAATTAGGTGAACATTTCTACACCAAATATCCACAATGTTATGGAAGACCTGAGTACAAAGGGACTAGTATGAATTCTCTTCTATTTTAAGACATAAGTTGATACATCTAAGTGGATAAGGTAGTCTATTAAAAGGTGATTAGAACTTAAGTTTTGATGATTTTTCTATATATTATTTATTTAAAAAATTTCTTTCATAAGATGAGGAATGGTTCCATAACATCTTAGAATTGTCCCTGTGTTTGTCTTCATTGGTGCTTTGCCTGAGTCAGCCATGGTTCACCATGAAAACACTATGAGTCACACCTGCATCATAGTCGATCATGATCTCTAGTGACTGATGATATTAAAGCAAAGACTGGGTCCTTTGCTGATTTTGTTTCCTTCCTGGCAGTTCCAGTGTCTTCTGTAGTGTCATTGAGCCCTCCACCATCCCATCACCTTTGTTTCTTTGTTAATCGTATTCTGCCACCACCTGTTTTATTTAGAAAACACAAAGAAATAAACAACAGAAATTTTAAAATGTATGGTTTCAACATTGCTGTCAGTCCAGGAATTAAAAATATTTAGTCAAATGATTATATATCTTCACCAATGTCAAATCTTCAAAAATCCTAATTTTAATAAATTATTTGGATAAGGAGAGAAAACAAAGAGATTAACTTATGATAAGAAATCACATTTTTTTCACATGAATATTACCACTGAAAGCAACAGATTTTTTAAAAACATTATATATGTGTGTGTGTGTGTATATATATATGTATTTAACTATCATATGATTAGATTTTCAGCTAAAATATAATTCTGGATAATGCACTTGGGAATATAAAGTCCAAATTTGTGTGGTAGTTCTAGACATTTTTCCCCACTAAGAAATTTGTTGGAAACTTTAACAGTTTGAGATAATAGAATGTGAAACAAGAAACTGAAACAAGAAAGTCATACTGAAGCTGGACACAGTGCCTCACACCCATAATCCCAGCACTTTGGGAAGCCGAGGCTGGTGGATCAACTGAGGTCAAGAGTTCAAGATCAGTCTGGCCAACATGGCAAAACCCTGTCTCTACTAAAAATAGAAAAATTAGTAGGGTGTGGTGGTGCACACCTGTAATCCCAGTGACCTGAGGCTGAAGTAGGAGAATCACTTTAACCTGGGAGGCAGTGGTTGCAGTGAGATCATGCCACTGCAGTCCAGCCCGGGTGACAGAACAAGACTCCACCTCAAAAATAAATATATAAATAATAATTTAAAAATAGAAAATCAGATTGAACTATGCTTATTTTTATTTTTTTCTTATTTATGAGAGTTAAGGAGAATGGGTACACACAAGAAAACTGACTAAGTTATTACCAAGACCAATAAACTCAGGCTCCAAATGCCAATTGACAGAAAATAATGTGCAATGTTCAAAAAATTGCAAATTTATTATTTATTTGTTTAGTTTTGAGATAGAGTCTTGCTCTGTCACCCAGGCTGGAGTGCAGTGGCATGACCCTGGTTCACTGCAGCCTCTGCCTCCCAGGTTCAAGTGATTCTCCCATCTCAGCTTCCTGAGTAGTTGGGACTACAAGTGCACACCACCACTCCCGGCTATTTTCTTTCTTTCTTTCTTTTTTTTTTTTTTTGGTAGAGATCATGTTTCATTATATCACTCAGACTGGTCTTGAACTCCTGACCTCAAGTGATCTGCCTGCCTTGTCCTGCCAAATTGCTGGGATTACAGGCATGGGCCATCGCACCCAGCCTGCAGATTTATTTCTGACGCAAAAAAAAAGTTAAGTCTTGGTCGGGCGCAGTGGCTCGCTTCTGTAATCCCAGCACTTTGGGAGGCCGAGACGGACGGATCACGAGGTCAGGAGATCCAGACCATCCTGGCTAACACGGTGAAACCCCGTCTTTACTAAAAATACAAAAATTAGCCGGGCGCGGTGGCGGGCGCCTATAGTTCCAGCTACACGGAAGGCTGAGGCAGGAGAATGGAGTGAACCTGGGAGGCGGAGCTTGCAGTGAGTGGAGATCCCGCCACTTCACCCCAGCCTGGGCGACAGAGCGAGACACCGTTTCAAAAAAAAAAAAAAAGTTAACTCTTACAGGAGTAACTTGTTTGTATAAATGCATCATGTGACAAATGCTACCCCAAAGAAGACAATCTCTGGAGTCTCACAGAGTTTTGGAAGCATTTATTTGATGAGCAATGAAGTAATGTTAACTAAAGCGGAAACACTGTTTAAAGGCAATCATCTCTCCTAAGAATATAAAGACAGCTTTAAATGGCACACTATGCCAGTCTGACAGGAAAGGAATGTAGAATCTAATTTATTAATATCTTTTGTCCAAAAGCAACATTTAAGAACTGATAATTGGTATATTAAGCCCTTGTTAGTTTTTCTTTTTTATATTGGCAGATTCTAATTAATGGGACTATAGATGCTTCATTTTATTCACAAAATTAATTTGGCTCAAGATTCAAGGTAATACCTGTTTACCTTTACATTTGCAATATTTATGGTCACACATATCAACAAGAGCATCTCATGTATTTTTTAATGGGCAATATTACTCTCGCAAACCAGGAATGGCAAAAATGTTTCACCATAGACTCTTCCCTAAGAAGTGGCTAAATTATGAAGACACTATATCTAAATTTACATTAGTGTTTTCAAACTACAGGAAGGTTGCTAATAGTTATGTTCATTAATTATATTCCTTTGATTCATTAATTTTATGTTGTTGACTTCAAAACTGACACTGCATTTCCAGACTGAAGATTATATCTTCCTTTGCATTTTTTTTTCATTATCACAACAGGTTTAAATTAGATTAAGCTACATTCATGGCATATACATAAAATTAAGTAAATAAAGCTTGCCTTTTATGAATGAACCAAAAAAGATTACCAGTGAAGAACAAGAACTGAAAATTCTTCTACTGGGAAATACTTTGCCCTCTTTTTAACGAGGTGAAGACCAGGAGCAATAAGACTTGTGTTTGGTAACAATCATATTCAGATCAAATAAGATTGTGTGACTATTAAACAATCTTATAATCAAAGGATCATGTTTTATGCACCAGGAGATGAGGTTAGGGCAAGTTAGACAAATCATTAGTCAAGAGAATATTTTGCTAAAGATCGAGATCTTTTGGGCACACAATATTGTTTTCTTTGTGTCCTTATCAAGCCTGTATCTATCTATACAGGAAAACAGATACCTTCCTCATAAGACAATGACATAAATAGTCTGTGGATATGCATCTATGTCCAATCAGCAACAATATGCATAGTAATGTGTGGCACAGCTTGTAATGAAGTTCCCAGCATGTAGTCTGGAAAGGTATCCTCCAGTGTGTAGGGTGATTTATTTCCTCTGTCGAGAGGCAAGACAGTCAGGACCGTCCTTCTCTACTCTACCTGCAAGAATACTCTGTCATCTTGGGAAGTGGTAATGGGTTCTGCAAGTGCTGAACAGTGCCATTGTTTTGTACCGTTCATTTAGCTGGGCTATTTCGCATCCCTTTTAATTCTGTGACTGGAGCATTAATGGGAATTTCTTTAAAATCTATAGTAGGATTACCATTTGGTACTAGTGCCTTGAAAGCAATATTTAGAATGATGAATAAAAACACTTTCGCTGTGGTAAAAAGTGTAGAGAAAATGAGAAAGCACAGCGTCATATATACTTTACAACATCCTCTGTAGTAGGGGTGAGAAGAAACAAGAACAGTGTATGCTTCTCAAAGCTGTTGAAGTCTGTTGTATTTATGGTAGCCATTATTTCTGGTGCTAAAATGTAGCTATCAACTAAACAGTTTCTCTTGGCCCTGTTTATTAGATTTTGATCTTGAATTTTAATTTCCTTTTTATTTTTTTGGATTATATGAAAGTTTATCCAACAACAGCTATTTTCTTTAAAAGACTGCATGTTGTAGTCTAAGTAAAACTTTTATTTGGGGAACTTACAAGAGGAAATAATTCCTGATTTTTCAACAGATGAAAACCTTTGTGCTGAAAGGCTAATGGCATGGAAAACAATTATTTTTCAAGAGAAACACAGAAATTATCTTAACATCCAAATCAAATATTTCTGATGAAAATTTTAAGAGACTTCTGTCTATGATGTCTATTTTAGGCATTTATTTGGCCAAATCCACTGAAGTATAATAGTCACAGTTAAGATCTTCGGACAGCATGTGTTTGGGTTTCCAATCATATGGGTCAAGAGCACTACTTCTTACTAGCTGCATGACCTTAGACAAGTTGCTTGAATGTCAGATTTCTTTCGCTCTTAAAATAAGAATGATAATCCCTCAGTTATTGTAATCCAAAAGGTTTTACGAAGTTAAATGAATTAATTTTATCGAAGTTTCGGTACAGCAACTGGCACCTAGTGAGTATGTATGATATGCACACTACATTCAAGAATGAAGCATGTTAATGTCACTTCTAAATCCTGTGGGACAGCAATTCTATATTTTTCTACCTGAGCCGCTAGAATGATTTGCTCTCTATCAGTTCAGATTCTAGTTCTTGAGTTCTACGTTGCTGTTGTGGATGTATTTCTCTAACGTCCTTTTAGACATTTCAGATAAGTATCTTATTTTGTCTTCAACAATGACTTATAGCTTACCATGCAGTGCTTGGTAGGATATTGTTCAGAGACCAAATCAACTCCTCCCATTTGGACAGTGATATTTATTTAGGTATTGTCTTTGAATTATAGAGATTTTTTTTCTAGTGGCCTCTTACATCTACGCTTATTAAACCATTTTGAGTGTAAAGGGAGGAGGAAGAGCTGAGAGCAGTGAGCAAGATTTATTAAAATTTCTATTGACAGGAACCAGCGTTACTCTAAAATTAAAAATCTTAATATCAAGAGTAGTTTCCTTTATTCTTCAGAACCTATTCTGCCTTTCTCGCTATCCTTTCATTGAGCTCTTACTTTGGCTGGGACTTTTCACACATTTACTAAGTTAATCTCCCAACAGCCATATGAGTATTGGTTATTAATCCTGTTTTAAGGGGAATGTCTTTTTGAGAGGTTAAGTAACTTTCCCAAGGTCCACACAGTGATTAGGGAAGAACCAAAAATTAGACTCAGTCTTGCCTCCCTCCAGGCCTGTGCTTCATGACGTAGGTTGAAAAATATTTCCATTTCTTATCTATAATTATTTTCGTTGAAAATATTTTGAATAATCTTTGAATGGGGCTTTCTTACAATGTCAATATTATTAATTAAATCTTCCCGTCATGTCTTTTCTACATTAGTGACTTTCAGGAGAATGTAATTTTTGTGACAGAGCAAATTCAAATTTGGGTCAAATTATTCTATTTATTGTGAAGATAGATTACGAACCTGCATTAATAGCAAATAAAACATTGAGATTAGGATCTAGAAGATCAGAATCAGGTTGTATGGTCAAAAATGAGATGTAAAATATTAATCAAGTTGTCATATTAAAATAAGAGACCTGATAGGATACGGCGAGACTGCTTCCTAGATCAGGAAAATCAGTGATTACAATCAAGAAGACAAAGGAAAATATTTATATATCAGGTTCTCATCTGAAGGTATAGCAAGGAGAGAGAATGCTTGAAAAAGCTATGTAACTTTTCTGACCCTTAGTTTTCTGATATTCAATTATGGATTCACAGAAGTCCCCTCTTATCCACAATGGGTATGTTCCAAGACCCCTAGTGGATGCCTGACTCTGTAGATAGTACTGAACTCTATATATCCTATGTTATGGGAGTTTTCTTTTTGGTTTCATATTTTTATTACTTTGCTTGTTTATTTTATACTTTTTTTTTTTTAAATGTGATAACCCAGACAGCTGCTAAGTGACTAACTGCAGCTACCATATACAGGGTGAATACAGTGAGATGATTCACTTTCCAGCTGGGATGGAGTTGGAAGGCCTGTGATGATGAGAGATTTCATTATTTTACTCAAAACAGCTGACAGTTTAATATTTGTGAATTATTTATTTCTGGAATTTTCCATTAAGTATTTTGGGGTCACAATTCACCACAGGTAAATGAAACCACAGAAAGTGTAACTTTAGATAAGGGGGAGCTAATTTAACTCTTTTCCATTAGTTGTGAGGATTAGACAAGCTGCATGGGGTATGTCTAACACGGTTCCTGGTACATGGCTGCAACCTACAGAATGTCCACAATAAGGAAAGAACACCTGAGGGCTTTGAATATTTGGTTGTGACCTTGACTCCACAGCTTAAGATTTTCTATAAAATAGTTTCCTCAAATACCAAAGTGTTCTGCTCAACACAGACTGATGTGGACATTCATGTGTCACATCTTCCAGTTCCCTATGAGTGTCCCCATAAGGGTTAATGGTTTCTACATGAATAAAGTTTAAAACTTTAAAACATGGGATATGCATAAAATGAATATATGCCTTATGTATTTTTATTTTTAAAGTTAGATTAACAATGTTGTAGAATCACAAGAAAGTGAAATTTACTTTTTAGGCTGCAATTTCAAGTAAACACGTTTTTAGGAAACTACAAAATGGCGAATATTACTTAACATTTTACATATTGAACATAGCTCCTGTTTTTGATAATTGGGGGATATGTTTGTGCCAGATTTAGATGACAGGCAAATAAAATTATATCAAAGAATATTGGCTGAGCATTTCAAAACAAAACCAGTAATAATCCTCATGCTGGTCACTGAACATCTAATATAAACATAAGTTTAAAAATCCAGTGTGTTCAAACTCATTCAAACCTCTTTTTCTCTCCAAATAACCAAACAGCTAGATTGAATGTTATCAATCTTTTATAGTTCCACTTTTCTCTCAAGTGTTGGTGATGGGGACATCAGAGGTAAAGAGGGTGTAAAGGGAAAGAAGAGCCCTGGTAGTCAGGAATCATCTTTCTAAAACACATCTGGTCACTTTATTTCAGTGCTCAAATCCCATCAGTATCTTTTCATTACCTGTATTTAAAACCCAGATTCTTTGCCTAGTAGACCAGGTTTTTCATGACCTCTTCCACCATATGTACTTTCACTCTTTCTTTCTTTCTGTTTTTTTTTTTTTTTTTTTTTTTTTTGAGACATAGTTTCACTCTTATTGCCCAGGCTGGAGTGCAATGGCCCAATCTCCACTCGCGGCAATCTCCACCTCCTGGGTTCAAGCAATTCTCCTGCCTCAGTCTCTAAAGTAGCTGGGATTACAGGCGTGCACCGCCATGCCTGGCTAATTTTTTGTCTTTAGTAGAGATGGACTTTCACCATGTTAGTCAGGCTGGTATCAAACTCCTGACCTCAGGTGATCCACCCGCCTCAGCCTCCCAAAATGCTGGGATTACAGGCATGAAGCACTGCGCCCAGCCTACTCTCAATTTTACAAGTGAACTTGAACAGCAGATTTACTCAAATAACTCCTAAATGGCCATGCTCTGCTTTGTATACGTCACTCCTGTGTTGAAATGCCCTTTCCCATCTGGTGTTGCTTAAAGAACTTCTGCTCACACTTGAAGACATAACTCAAGTGTGATGTTCTTTGTGAGGATTTCCTTAAGTGTCCCCTACACAGTTTAGCATTTAGCAAAACTGTGTTACTCTTATTTGTTTCTGATGCCTCAGTTAGCCAATTAATTGCTTGAAAAGGAGAATTCTGTCTTAACCTCCTTATCCTCAAATTCTAGCTCACTGCCTAGCTTCATAATGGATCTCACAAAGTACTATGTTGAATAAATAAATTAAAGAGGCCGGGCGCGGTGGCTCAAGCCTGTAATCCCAGCACTTTGGGAGGCCGAGACGGGCGGATCACGAGGTCAGGAGATCGAGACCATCCTGGCTAACACAGTGAAACTCCGTATCTACTAAAAAATACAAAAAACTAGCCGGGCGAGGTGGCGGGCGCTTGTAGTCCCAGCTACTCGGGAGCCTGAGGCAGGAGAATGGCGTAAACCCGGGAGGCGGAGCTTGCAGTGAGCTGAGATCCGGCCACTGCACTCCAGCCTGGGCGACAGAGCGAGACTCCGTCTCAATATAAATAAATAAATAAATAAATAAATAAATAAATAAATAAATAAATAATTAAGGAATGCTTCCATGAGGCAATTCCATGGTTCAGTCTCAAGTTCTGCCTGGAATGTGGGCAATATGGAGCATGGTAGTTTCTATTAGCTCTTAGAGGATTTTAAGTTCCTTAAACATAAGATCCCAGAAATTTTCAAAAATATTAAAGTAATAAAAATATGACGTCTCATTTTTTAATGGTGATAATAATATCTATTTTCATTTAAAGTTTTAAACTGATAAAACTATTAGGCAAATGATTTCCCCCTTTGAAATAGAGTAGTGTGAACAGTTTCTAAAAGGTATTAACTGAGTGGTGAGTGGTGTCATGACTCCATCATTCCACTTGTTAATTAACCAAAAACTCCTAGGAATCGTGATAGTTGACCATTATATAATTTTAGATGTTTATTCTTAGTCATATAATATTTCTTTTTTAAACAGATAATGCAATCTTGATAAAACATAGTAAACATAACAAACACAATGAAGCAAAGAGGAGTAAGGAGAATATAACCCTCTCAAATTGTCTGAAGATGATTTTCAGTTACTTTATCTGATCAGAATCCTAAGCAGCACATCAAGATTTGTCCCAAGTACTGAGAAAAGCTAATGTTAGAATAAAAATACACTGATAAGTGCACCTGATTTGTATTTTATCTATTGAGATGAAGCCTCCTTATACTCATTCTGTGTCATTTGTGGACAAGTGTTTGCAAATAACCTTAAATTTTAAAATAGTTATTTGGAAGAAAAAAGCATAAATATTATATTTTTAAAAGTTAGTTTTTTCTTATCTTTTTTTTTTTTTCTTTTAAGACAGCATCTTGCTCAGTTGCCCAGGCTGGGGTGCAGTGGCACAATCACAGCTTACTGTAGCGAAATCTTTTTTTTTTTTTTTTTTTGGTAGAGACAGTCTCACTGTCATTGCCCAGGCTGGTTTCAGGCTTCTTGCCTCAAGTGATTCTCCTACCTCGCTCATCTCGCCGCCTCCCTCAGTGCTGGGATTATGGGTGTGAGCTACTGCACCTGGTCTATTTTAGAAAGTTATTAATGAAAAATGTGAAAACTCAAATTAGTAGTTCAGTTAAGAAGTTTTGTTTACTTTCTATTAGAAATGGTTATATTTCAATCTACATATTGATAGACTTTGTCTCCAACTCAGATATATCATTTTAAAATTCTTAAAGATTAAGATATTTTCATAGCACAGCTAAGTTACGGAAAATTTTGTGAATCACTTGCCATGTAGGAAAGGTTGAAATCTATCTTCACATGCTTTAAAACTTATCAGAATATGAAAATCAATTTTATAATTCAATGTTTTCTAACATGCCAATATAACTTTAAAAATATTATTTAAAATAATATTTTTATTACATTCCATATATGCACATTGAATGATAAAGAAATTTTAGAAAATGATAAAAGTGCTTTGCAAAAGTGCATGCTTCTGTGAAAGGTATTCATTCATGAGTTAAAATCTTGGAAAACACCCATATAGTTGAGTCTAGAATTTGAGAATACATTTGGATTCTATGAAAAAGTATTCCATTCACTTCCACTTCAAAGGCCACAATGTGTTTGTGGTCTTCTAACTATGGAAACTTTTCAATTAAATTATAAAAGAGAAGTCATAATTGGATGCTCTAGAAATCTCTATTACAATTTTGAATAATGCACAATGAAGCCATATTGCATAACAGATGCAGTTAAATTTGTTGATGATTCACTCAGAGGACTGCTTTGGGAAGATTAACACCTCAATGGAATCTGATTATCTAGCTACTATCTCTCTCTCTCTCTCTCTCTCTCTCTTTCTCTCTCTATCAATCTATCTATCTGCCTATACATTCTTACAAGCTATCAAAACTGACCTTTTGTTGTTGACCACCATAGCTAAGCTGCCTATATTTTTGGTCAGGCTTACAGGCAGGGATGTAACAGAGATATAGCTAATTGGATTGGAATAGTGTCACACCACTGAAAGGCTACTATTTAGTGACTTGCAGTGTTATTTTAATTATGATTTCTTAGTATTCAAATAATAAAGAGGAATTTTAGAAAATGCCCAATTATCGATATCCCCATTATACATTCTGTAATTCAGGCTCAGGGCTGCCACTGTTTTATACCTCTCCAGAAAACACACATTCCTGGGAACTTGTGCCTTGCTGTTAGCCTTAATCCCTATTAGATCCAATATTCTTTCTTTCTCCCTGTTGTCTCTACCATTTATTAGAAAAAGATTGTATTTTCACTTATACTTTAAGGTATTTTTGTTGTATTTAAGGTATTTAGTTTCTTCATATCAAAAGAGACTTGCTTGCTCTGTTATCAAATGAGGAAATAGCAGAAGTAAAACTACAGGCATAAAGAGGGTCTCTGGGCAGTTACATAAGATGACAATATATTGCTTAATTGGTTGAATATGATAACAAAGCAAGGAATGAATACTGGATACTTTGCTTTCAAAATATATTTTGAACTTGTATTTTTTTCCCACCAGTTTTTACTAGATTGTCTAGTGTTTTGGTAGAAAATTTCAATACGTTTTCAACTTGGGACCCAAGGGGCTATGTTACACTTATATATTTATTTATTTTAGCCCATGACTAATGAATGAAGATCTTACAGAAACTGAACCAAACAAACCACAACTCCATCAGGCTTGCCTGATATTTCAGAAGCCTTCTCAAAATTAAGTGGGTTTTTAGTAGACACAAGCAAAACAAACAAAAATGTGGACAAGTCGCAACTTAAATTGTGTTTTATTCAAGTCATTGTTTGGATGGTTCTTATTTTTTCAATGTTAGATTTCTCCTGCTGAAATGACAGACCAACCCACTCACTAACAGCATGTGTTTCAATGGCAGAATTTCTATTTTCTTCCAGCCTGAATTCAATGCAGTCTGATCACCAAAGCAAGGTAATGTCAGCCCAGCATGCATGTGATTTAAATACACAAGACTTGCATTTAAAGAACATTTAATATCCTCTTAGTTGCCCTTAGGTAAAAGATAGTCCTTAAATCCATTCTTTTGTGCTTCTGCAGGAGTAGAATAATAGAAAATTAAGAGGATTCTTCTGACTATGAACTTTAATACTGAAAGCTAGATGAGGAGTGCAATATATTGACCCTTTTCTCTTGTCTTGCTCCTGTGCAAGGAGAGCCCAAAAGCAAAATCTGTGGAAAACAGCTAAGTGTTCATCCGTTAGCATTTTACCATTCAGGTACTACTAATACAAATTCAAAAAATGCTAATGAAGTCTGAAATTTCCCAGTAGGGGAGTAATGGAACACTTTTTAAAAAGGCACTTTCAGTTAATGACTAAGGCATTTTTTGCTAACAGCAATTTTGGCTTCTTATCCCAGGTGGAGAAAAATGCATTAAACAGGAGATTAAAATGTCCTTTCAACTGCTTGGTAATGCCAGCTGCTGCCGCAGGCTAAGGCATCCATGAAGTGGCATTTAGTTGATGGTGGTTCTGTTCCAGGGATGGAGCAAGTATGAAAATCCCACTGGATGGGGTCTTTTTAAATATGCTGTATACGCACAAATAGCAAGTGTAGGAGCTGGGCTAGGATGGTAAACTGTACAATCTGTTCATTGCGTTTTGGTTGCTAATTAAGAGGTGACATACAGTATGAATGCACAGAACCTGTTGAAATTCTGTCAGGCTCTGTCTTTGCTTTCACATGTTTGAATGCTATTTAATAGGGCATCTTAATTGAAAGCGGAGAAATATATAAAAGTAGAGTACAAATATGTTGGATTAGGATTCTGCAACAACAAGTTTGTATGTTCATGATTTCTAACCCCTTAGTGCTTCTCTCTAAGACAGCTACTCTACTTCATAAACACAATATGCAAATGCCGTGATTTTCTTCTTGCTGTGGGGGATAGAACTAGAGTGGAAAGTTGGAAACAGAACTTGCAAATACAAATGTGAACTTAACAGTGACTCTGACATAAAGGAAAAATGGCTTTTCTTGCCAAGAAATACCATTTTTATGAGGAGTGTTTAAGCGAAGAAAATGGAAAAAAAGAAAGGGCACTTACTTTTAACAACGCATTGTGTGTGTGTGTATTTATATAGCCAGATGCATATTTTCTCTAAGCTTTTATTCAGTGTATGAAGCCAGATTAATATCAAACTTTATTTTCTGAAAATTGGATTCATAGAGTAAGGATAATGAAAGAAGAAAAAGACACAACAAGAAATAAAACCATTGGTCCCTGTGAAGCTAGCACTGTTTGAAACAGAAACATGCTGAAGTGTGGCATAAATATAAAAGTTCTAGAAGTGAGAATTCTGTCTCTATGCCTTAGTTTTTCCATTTGAATAAAGGGGTTAATGAGTTAAAAGACATGAAGCACTTTGCATTTGCCTGGCACATAGAGAGTGCTCAACGTTGTTCTATCTCTTGTGGTGGTTATTATTTAGTCTGTGGAAGTGCCAATATTCTTACGGAATCCAGTGGCAGTAGGTTTTCTCCATAGAATTCTCACTGTCCATGCTTTCTTCTAAAGCTAAAACTATTTGAATTTGTACCTCTCCAAATGACAGGTGAAAGATGAAGTTATTGAAACAAGTATATATACACCCACTTGAATAATCACTTAGTGATAACTTCAGAAGTTATGTTTTGAGTTTGAGAGTTCCTTTCAATTTCGATTTGTACTGTTCACATCTTCTCCATCTCCTGGTTTATTTTACTGACAGAGTTGGGAAGGATCTCATTTGATGTCCAGATCCATTGACATTTCCTCTTAAATTTCAGCAACACGTAAGTAAAAAAGATACACAAGATACAATGCCAGAGCAGTGAGTTAATCTGGACCAGTTGTGATACATAAACCATCAGTATTGTAGACCTACAGTAGTCTGAATTTAAGTCCACTTAAATTTTAACGGTGGGACATCAAGAACATTATTATGTAAATACATGAAAGGTAACTTGAGAAAATGACTTCAGCAAAAGTGTTATTTGAATTTTTAGCAATCAGTCCTAACTGATGCCCTCTTCATTACAAAAGGTTGAAATTTAGGGAATTGGAAGACTGAATAGTAATTTGTAACTATAGGTGAGTCTAGGGACAAGGAGGGAGGGAAGAGGGTAGTGTTCTGATAGTCGGTCCAATTTCTGGAGCCAAAATCCAAACACCTTTATATGAAGATGTAATATCTTTTAAAACGTATGCATCAAATTATCAAATTGTCAGAAATTCTGTTGAGATGATTCTTCATAGTTTCACCACTGTCTTTATTAATGCTGGACATAGAATTTTCAAGAAATACTATTTCTACGGCATTGAAAGCTATGAATTGCTGCCCTAGGGGCTTAAATCAGGATGAGCTGAGATGATCTCCGAGACAGCTTTGAAATGTCCTAGCTCTCTAAAAACAGAGCAAAGTACTTGTACAAAGAGTTCTATGGTGAGATGCTCTAAATTTTTCACATGTTGAGTAAGAATGAAAATATTATTAGAGATTTCAAACTCCTAATCACTAAGAAAATAAAAATTACACTAATGCCTTCAATTACAAGTCGCTTCACAGTATTACTTACCGTAAGATTTTAGTTTTTCTTGGTAAATGCCAGTTAAAAACATAGCAATTACATGTTCTTACAGATTACTTGGCGACCCTATTTCTAAAGTTTGCATGACTTGCCCTCTGATTTTATAACTGAAATAATCTCCTTACCCTATAATTATTTGCTATGTAAATATCTGTCAATAGATGATTGACTCTGGCCATTTCCATTTAATTAAAAGGTCAACACCAACATATAAATACTTTTTATTTAACGATATTTGTGCCTATAACCACGCAGGTAGCTTAGAGTCCAAGACAAATTTATTTTTGCTGCGCATACTGAGACACACAATATGAATTTGATGTCACAGCCATATAACATCAAATTCCCCACGTGGCCTTTGTAGATAATAAATAATAAATGCACATAGAAATGCTGCATGTAAAATTATTAATCTGTGTATAAACATATCCAATTTTTGCATAGATTAAGTAATAATAAGAAGTGGACAAAACTATTCCAGAGAGTTTCTATTCAGGTACCAAAATGCACATATATATCTATTTGTCCTCCTAGCATGACTCTTTTGAGCACGGCAAAGAAAATAGAAAGTAGAGATGGATAGGACTTACAGAATGTATTCCTCTGTTCCTAGGAGAGTCTGTGGGGATAGAAGGGTGAAATGGAGCAGAAAGACAGAGGAGGTCAGATGGGTTATGTGACGGGAGTAAAGAGCAGGCTAATTGAATTTGCAAATGATATGAAATTGGGAGTTGTCAGGAACAGAGGGGAAGACAGACTGAGTGTTAGTAGATGACTTATTTAAGAAGTTGGAGTGAGTTGACATTCTGGAACTTTGAACATTTATACTTTGCATATTTTTGGCTTCTGCTTTGTTCTTTTCCATAGGATTTATTAGTTGCTGTCCTTGAAAATATCCAATAATTATTTTATAGTTCATTCAACAAATATGTACCCAAAATGTTCCGGCCCTTTTTCACCCCAAGGAAGTATATAGAGATTAAAGTAATCATTATTTTTATAGCTTTCCTGGCTTAAAGACACACTTGTCCTGGAATGTTTTAGTTAAGGATAGGATGCATGGCAATTTGAGTTATTTGGGTGCTACCTGGCTCTTAATATGAAATTTTTGCAAAAGTCAATTCAGAATTTAATCTGAAGGAGAATACCATGGAACAATTTTGCAGATCAAAAGCACCCCTTAAATGGGCTACATAAACAGATGGAAAATAGTACAGTTTTTGGTGAGTTGGTAGTTCAAAACTGCCTCAACTATGTTATTCATCTTCAGATAGAGAAATACATTTTATACCTCAAAGGATTTGGCCTCCTTTGCCATATATGAAATGTCTCATTCTTGCTTTAATCAAGTGTAGTTTGATTTTTGAGTGATATAAGGTGCCTGATTGTCAGTCCTGGAAGGAGAAGCCCCCTTTCCTGAAGTGAGTAGTGAATGAAAGATGTCAGGTCCAAGGCCCTTTGTTCTCACCCTCATTAACCTTCCTTTGCTTCACCTTTTCCCACACAGTTCTAGTTACTCCAAAAAAAAAACAAAAAAAAAACAAAAAAAAAAAAAAAAAAGAGCTCTGGGAGTGAATATAGACCTCACAGTATAATATGAAATGAAGAAATGTAGGTCATGAAAATTTCAAGCCTGATAGAAATAGTTAATGCTCATTTATGCAATGACCTATGTTGTTTAATTTATTTATAACTTCTAAATGTTATAACATTCTTTTCAAACTTATCCCCTGACAGTTTTCTTATAGTGCCCTGGGGAAAATTTTAAACTTGAAAGTTTCAACATTTTTGATTTATCAAAGTAAAAGAATTTCTCAGATTCTCTTTTTCTCTGGGTTTTACATTAGAGAGTTAATATAACTAAAAAAATTCTTTTCCTAAGAAAAAGTAAATCACCTCTAGGCTGAGACCATATTTGGAGAGCTTCTGCTCTAAGGCAATTTTGAGGCTATTTACATAGAGGGGGAAGCTGGAATTTGTAACTAAAATTATTTAAATGACAAAATTTGCTAAACTGGATGTTATGATAATGTCTGATGAACATATACATTGTCTTTTTTTTTTTTTTTTTTTTTTGAGGAGGAGTCTCACACTGCCGCCCAGGCTGGAGTGCAGTGGCCGGATCTCAGCTCACTGCAAGCTCCGCCTCCCGGGTTTACGCCATTCTCCTGCCTCAGCCTCCCGAGTAGCTGGGACTACAGGCGCCTGCCACCTCGCCCGGCTAGTTTTTTTGTATTTTTTTAGTAGATACGGAGTTTCACTGTGTTAGCCAGGATGGTCTCGATCTCCTGACCTCGTGATCCGCCCGTCTCGGCCTCCCAAAGTGCTAGGATTACAGGCTTGAGCCACCTCTCCCAGCCAACATATACATTTTCTAAAGAAAATCAGATAAAACCTAATTTGGTTAAAACTCTAGTGTATAGTGAAAAAAGACTTTTTTGAGGGTATTATTTTAGAAGTGTTCTACAGATTTTGAAGTCTCAGCCTTTATTTTTGTTTTTTAAAGAAAGATGCTTATTCTTAATGACAATAACTTATAGCATTGGTTTAGAGGGACAAATCATTTTACAGCCAAATTGCCACTATTGTAGTATTCAGAGCCAAAGTAGAAAATAATATGAAGAAATTACGTCCTGGTATTTATTTTTTAAAGTATTATTTACATATTAAGTCAGCTATATGTCTGTGAGTCTAACATGTTGCCTTAATAAATCTGTGCATGTTTTAGAGGTATAACTTCTTTCAAGTTCAGCAACAGTGCTAAACTAAGCCCCTTGAAACCTTGAAATTTAGCTAGTGCATTGAATATGATTAACATTCAGAATTCAATAATGACTAACATTATTGCCATACTTCCTTATGCACCCATATATGTGGGGCCCTAAATTACCACCCATCGATTGCTACTTAATCTAACAAGAAAAGTGTAGGTATATTGCTCCTGTCACTAAAAAGGTTGTGGACACATTCAATGACTGTCACTCAGCTGAACTAGTCCCAGAGTGATTAGACAGCTGCAGGCCATATGGAATATGTAATTTCTTTAAAAAAATGGCTTTTGGGGATGGAGGCTATTTATTTGTTGTACATCTCTCTGTGTACGTGATTGTATGATTTAGTTATTTTGAGATAATAGCTTAGTATGAAAATTATACCAGGCAGAAATTTTAGCCCACCTACATTTCATGACATTTGTTGTCATATTTTTTGGATCATTTATATTCACAGGTCAGACATTTTAAGAAATGAAAGAGTAACTTGAAGTACAAGCTAGCTTTCTCATGATGAAGACTGTGTTTTCTCACTAAAAAACTGAGCCATGCTGTTCCTTTTTCTCATGCTCTCACTCACCTCCTCTGTACCTCTATTCCACTTACAGGCTGTGTCTTCAAAACTTGTGTAAGTGTCCTTGCATCTGTCCTTAGATTTGGTCAAGTGTGGTTCTTGCTCTGGGCCCTATGCTGTGGAGACTCTGACTCTGACCATCCCCTCTGTTGGGCCCCTTCCATTGGGCCAGCTCAAGGGGCAGGCCAGTGAGACATGAAACCTCCCCATTAGATAATGTCCCAGCTACTCTGGACATGAGAATTTGCTGCCTCAATATGCCTGAAATCACTCCCAGGGCCTATGCTAAGTGATCCTCCTTAGGGGTCTTCCAGAGGGCATCATTGTGCTTTTCCCCAGGGGCAGAAGGAGGTGGAAATATGTTAGCTGAACACTTAGTTGGTGTTCCACAGGTAGAAAAAGGAATGGTGGGTGGCTTCTCAGTAGCCTTCACTGACCTCATGCTTAGCCCTTAAAAGGGGTAGCCTGAAGTCATTTACCAAGGAAGGTAAATTTCCCAGCCTCCTTGATAAGGTCAAATGCCTCTGTTATTAGTATACGCCTTCCAATGATTATGTGGAAATCCTTACAACAGTTGTAATTTTACACTTCTCTTTGTGATTACATTTTTATGTTATGTAATTGATGCCCATCTTGCTACAACTCTGTGACCTAAATTAAGCCAGAAAATAGGTTTATTTCCACTATTGTATACTCCTGCCAAATACACTGGGAAAGCTCATAACAGCTTCTTTATAATGAATGAATAAATGAGGATGTTCTTGCTTTATAATGTTCCTCTGAAAACTAGAAGACCAATGACTCTATGTTGCATTACTACATGAGGCTTGATATGTATTTGGTAGCTACTTAGAAAAAATATGTGTTAACTAAGGGTTGTCCAACCAAGCTGATAATCAATTTGAGTGAATATTACCTGATTAACATTTGTGTGCTATCAATTATTTAGTAGTCAAAAATATGGTGGTTTACAAAACCTGTTTTACTCTGCCTTACTGAAAAATCAATACACTTCACTGAAAATCCAGGGGAATTAATTGACCTATGTACACATGGACCTAGGAGCTCAAACAGTAACATCAGTTATCTTTCTCTTTCCATCTCTGGATGCTATGTTAGCTTTGATCTCAGGCAGACATCTTCCCCACAGTTATAGCAAAAATTCCAGGCCTTACTGTCACAGCCCAGTCCTGGGTCACATGTTCACCTCTGACCCATGCAAGTCAGACTACCAAAATACAGAAATTAAAAAAGAAGGCGAAATAGGTTCCTGAAAAGAAAACTAGTGCACTTTTACTGTAAAAGCACAAAACTATTCACAGACTCTACAATACAGAGATTCTTGATTCCAAGTGACTTGATTTAATAATTTGCAGTCAGTTACTGCCATATGATGGATTGGTCACATAGAAAGAGAACGAGCAGTATACAATGTTGCTTTCTAGCCTGCTTCCTGAAGGAATACTTTCCTCAAGCATCTTATCTACCTGTTCCTGCTGCTATCACGAAGTACCTTAAACTGGGTAATTTATGAAGAACGTAAATTTGTTTCTTATGGTTCTGGAGGCAGAGAAGTACAAGATCTAGGTGTCAGCACTTGGTGTCGGCTGCATCCTCACATGGCAGAAAGGGAGAAAAGGGCAAAGGGCAAAAGGGACTAGGGTGTTTCCTGTAGCCTCTTGAAGAGCACAAATCTATTCAGGAGAGTGGAACTCTTGTGACTTAATAACTTTCCCCAAAGCCCCACCTCTTAATATTATCACCTTGGGGTTTAAAGTTCCAATACATGAATTTGAGAGGAACATGTACATTTAACACATCAGACATCCTTAGACTTTACTCAGAGGGTGGCCCTTCATCACTTCCTCTGGGGCTGAGACAGGACAGCATCGGAGTAGGCTGCTCCACTGAATGTCAGCCCAGCCATGCTCTTGGGGCATTTATGGACTGTTGACCAAAAATCAGAGTTAAGGAAAGGAGAAAAGTGAAGCTGAGAAGAGCAGAAGGAAAGACTGGGAAAGGAGAAGAGTGTTAGAGTATAGCACAGTCTACAGATTACAATGCTCATGAGACCAGCAAACCACTTCTGCAGGTAATTCCAAAAGAAGAATCCATTTAATATTATGGGAAAATACAGCATTATCTGAATAAGTATATACCTCCCTAGGGGACTACCCTGAAAAATAAAGTTAGTTTTTTATGTTTGTTTAGAATAGAGAGGTGATGAAGTGTACAGGCCTTGGAGTCCAGTTTTCTGAGTTCAAATTGAGGCTCTGCCATGAACCAGCCTTGTGATCTTGGTCAAGTTGCTGAATCTCTCTGTCCCTAACAGTTGATATCTTTTCTCTGGAGATATTAATGTTATCTACTTAATGGATTTGTTATAAGAAGTAAATGGGTTGATACAAGTAAAGATTTAAAGCATGGACTAGAGCACAACAATCATTTAAAAGTTGGCATAGCTATCAGAATGCATTTGTAAACAGAATAGTTTATATATATTAGATACTAAATTATTAAAATGAGTCTCAATCTTTTTAGACATATGACATAGTCAATCCATAAAACTTTGACGTATGACTAATAAGGGCAAGGGAAAAAACAAACAAGTGGTACTGACGGCACTCAGTATTATGGACTCTTATAAACTAATCATGGAATGTGCCCTGCAATATGGAGTTAAATTTGTACATTTAAGACACAGACCAGCTATGGGTATATATAGGTTCAAAAACCATTCCGTCCAAGCTTTGAAACTATTGGACTCTGTGAAACTGCAATGTGGTAAAAGATCAAAGCATGAAAATGTCAGTGCCAATAAAAACTGTTTCATGGATTTTAAAGGCTGGTATGACTTGTGTAACAATTAGCATGCAGGAGTCAGCCACAAATTGTGAGCAAGCAAAGAAAACAGATAATACCTTTCTAACTGGAAATCACAAAATAACAAAGAATATCCACATATTTGAATACTTATTCGTTTCACCATTTATGCATTAATTAATCAATTTAACACATAGTGATTGAATACTTAAAATAATATACCAGTGCTGAGAATAAAGAAATATAAACAAGTGCCCCCTGATTTTAGAGTATGCCATCTACCAGTATGGAAAAAAAATATGTATATTCTACTTCTACTTGTGAGGAATCAAAATGGCTTCACAGAAAGATTGTCACTATGCAGAAAGAGGCATTTCAGTGGGCTAGAAGCCTGATGAAAGGCACATTTGTGGGAGGACAAGTCCTTTGGTATGGCTGTAGCCCAAGGTATAGGGCACAGTGAGATTGACCAAGGGAAGAAACAATCATTAAATGCCCCAAATGCTATGTATTTCTTTTTTATTATACATGTGTTAAAGAGGATTTTATTATGAAGCAGGATCAACAGCTTTGCATTTTAGAAAAATAACTTTAATGACAATATGGAGGGCAGGTGGAGTGTCATAAGACTAGCACTTGGGAAGCAGTTCAGGAAATGGCCTCAGGTAAGCTATAATAAGGGCTTAAATAGAAGCAGTGGTGTGGCTAGATAATTTGGTGATTGGGTGGAAGTCTGTAATTGGAAGTATCATTCACCACAAGTGAGAATAGGAGGGGAAGTAGATCTTGAAGGAAGGATAATGAGGAATATGTATTGGAATTGTTGAGTTGGAGATGCCTGTAAGCCATCCAGGAAAAGCTCAGGAGAGTGGTATGGGAGAAAGTTACAGAAATGTCTGTTATTAGAGGACAGATAAAGGTAGGGTGAGTAGAAAGAAAAGAGCAAACCAAGGATAGGCTTTGAAAGTCACTAATTGCCAAGAAGTGTAGAGAGGAAGAAGACACATATAGGAAACTGGAATAAGAAACTGAGAGGACCAGAAAAAACTTGTACCATGGAAATTAAAGTAGTAGAGAGTGGCCAACGCTGTCAAATGCTAAATGGCCAAGCAAAGAATTCCTTAAAAGGAATCTACTGATGTGTGTGCATCTGATGAGAATGATTACAATGGAAATAAGAAATATGGCCACAAGACAGTATTTCTGGTCCACTTTCTGAAATATCCATCTGGTAATCGTAGGTTTTCCCCCAAATTGTCTCTTCCAGAATGTCATCTGCACAAACTTTCCTATATTTCCTCTGTGTTCTTATAATTTATACAGTCCTAATTAAGATAATCCTCTAACTTTTAGGATTAGAAATCAAAAGATATTACTAAATAATTTGTACTTATGTTTTATTATTGAGTAATATTAAATATATGAGAAACTCAGTATAATTCATACGAACATTATGGAGTTTCAAATTATAGCTGTCTCTATACGATTTGGGCATTACAGAATTGTCTTTTATTAGGCCTGTAACTCTAATAACACTGCAAATCACTATGTACCATCTAAAATTAGCTTTCCCCACCAGATGTCTGTGGAAAATCCCATGCACTTTCAGGGAACTTGTGAATTCCTAGGAGATTTACATTGTCTAGCTTCAGGATTCTGCTCTATCAGTTCAGTTTATGGACCATCTCACTATCCTCCAGTGCTGATATCATCTGTTTTCTGTTATTTCTATACCTAAAACTACCACCTAACATCTTTGTGTGTAGAAGCTTTGGAGAGATCCTAGACGTTTCAGAAAGTTTTGTCTTTTAGTTATGAAAAGTGAAGCCCTTCCAAGATGACTTTCTGAAATCTCACATTCAGAAAGGGAGTCCTCTGGCTGGAAGGCTAGGACAATAGAAAATTTGTATCTCCAGCCTGAGTGGTAGGAGAAATCAAAGGGAAAAGAGCATTAGGAATGGCTGTTGAGCGAATAAGCCAACTGACAATCTATCCTTGTCACAGGTGTTAGTTCAGCCTCACAGGAATCCCATGAGGCTAGATTATCATGATTCCCAGTTTTATAAACGAAGACAGTGTGACCCAGGCAGATTAATCAAAGTTAAAAGCAAGGAGGCAAAGTCATTCTTAAACTATACTTGCCTCTTATTTTAAGTTCTAAAAATTGCCAACAAACCACATGTGAGTCATGACACTGGTCAGAAGAAAAGCAGCAGCCATTTCTTTGGCCTTATGCCAGCTCTTCCCTGAACATTCACCCATATTCTTGTGTACCCAGAATGCCTAGTTCTTCCTCTCTTTTCACAATCTCATCCCAGGAATTCCCATGTTATCTATGAGATTCTCCTGATCATCTCTGTTCTAGTAACTTTTGTCTCCTTCAAATACTAGTATCTTTTAAGTTGTAATAATTTATTTGATACTTGTTACAAATTTTCTGGAATTTCCATTTTTAGTTTCCATTATGTGTCAAGACTTTCCGCTTTGTAAGCTTCTTAAAAATAGAGAAGATGGATCCTATGAATTATAGCTACATTACTCCTACTTTCTTTTCTCTTTGTCCAAATTCTAAGTATGTGTCACTCTAAAGACTGGGAATATGATGTCTCTCATAATGTAGGCAAACAGGATTTCAAACATAATTCATTTTTCCCAAACTATCATCATTGTTACAAATAAATATTATGAAAGTAAAACTCACTGCTATCTAATGACTGATCTCCTATGGGAAATAACGGCCCAGTCCTGCTCAGAGAAAGCCTTTTAAAACAAGATTAAGAGGTCAAAGTCCTTTGTCCTTCATGTAATATTTATTGAGCACCTAAAATATTCTTGCACTATGCAAGATATTGAGGTTATACAGGTAAATGACAACATAGCTCCTGTAGTCTTGGAGCTTATAACCTAGTGGGAAATGCCAAAAAAGGAAAGATTCAATTAACTCACCGTGTGGTATGCATCACTAGTTTGCCTGGAACGTGTTGTTTCCTTTACAGCATTATTTCCTGGGAGTTTGAATGTTTTCCACCCCCATTCTAACTTTTAGATTTATATCCTGGAATACACCAGAATGCTTTTTATTTATACTTCTTTTGAATGGGCAACTTCCAAATCATGACTTTATTGTGTCTCCCAGTTCATGTTTGCTGTGCTTATGCTCTATGGTAGGCTGCTTCTAAAATGGCCTCCGGTGATCTCTACCTCTTGGTATTTGTTCTCTTGTGTAATCTTCTCCCCTTGCTTGTGAACTAGAGCTGGTAACTTGCTTATAACAAATAGAATGGAAAAAAAGTAATGGAATGTCTCTTCTGAGATTAGGTTTTAAAAGACTATAAATTCCATCTTATGCATTCTCTCTCTGATTTGTCTTATTTTCTTTGTCATATTGAGAGTGGCTCCATGAAGTAGCCTATGTGGCAAAAAACTGAGGGTGACTTTCAACCAAAGGCAGCAAGAAACCGAGGAATTCTTTCCGAAAAGCATGGAAGCAAACTGACCTGCCAACAATCACATGAGTGAGCTAGGAAAAGAACCATTCCCCAGTAGACTTTCCAGATGACCCTGCATCTGACACCTACACTGACGCTTGACTACAGTATTGTGAAAGACCCTGAGAAGGAGGACCCTGGTACTTTGCGCCCAGGATCTTGACCCACTGAAACTGTAAGATAGTAAAATGTTGTTTTAAGCCATCACATTTGGGGTTAATTTGTTAAACAGCAATAGATAACTAATACAGCTTAGGACAGACAGGCTTTGTCATCTCGATACACAGACTTGACACCTCTTCTGCTCTAATTTTTTTCCCCAGAAGTCTTCCTAACTTCTCCTTAATATGTTCTACACTTCAACTTTTTTTCTCTTCATTTCCAACTTTCTAAATAGCCAACAATGCTGATGAAGTATACTAAGCATACTAATTCCATACAAGAGGTTAGATTTTGACCACCACTGTAAGAAAATTAAGCTTATAAGACCCTATAAGCTTCCTTTTTGTAGAATAGAGGCTCAAAGTCTTGGAAAGTAGCCCCTGGAAACAAGGCTAGTCACCAATGTCTGTTACGTAGATGATTGCAGTAACTTCCCTATTGGTCTTCCTGACACTAAGGGCTCTGTCGTCTCCACCGCAAGTCAGGAAGAGCTTTCTGAAATTCAGATTTTCTCATTGCAACGCTATACATCCTTCCTCCACATACACACAAACGTAAAACACTTTGAGAACTTCTCGTCAATCTTAGATAAAGGACAGAAGACCTATTCATGACCTACCAGGCCCTACAAGGTCCAGCGAGCACACACATCTCCAGTTTGGTGTTTCATACCCTTCTCATTCTTTCTGTCCCGGTCACTGCTATTCCTCATCTGTGCTCCCTCTGCAGTAGTGGGTTTCTACACCCTATTTCCTCTGCCAGGAATACTCTTGCTAACTGAGGCATGCTCATTTTCCAAATCACACTCATTACTAAGATTTTACTTCCTCACTCAAGTTTTCCATGATCTCTTCTTCTGTGTTCACATATTATCACATAACTCTCCTCCACAGCATGTAACCCCAATCACAACATTAAGCACTTTTAGTTAAAGTATTCAAATTAACATTTATAGGACTAGACTATTAGTTCCCTGAAGGTAACATGTAATTTTTTTACACTTTGTGTCATAATGCCTGGCAATAGTTGGTGCATGGTAAATATTTGTGAATAATTGAACTAGACAACACTCAAACTGTTCTTTGTAGCAAATTATATTATTATTAAGCTGGAACCTTAATAGAGTATTAGTCTTGTTTTTCATGTAATATGACCACAATGTAGACAAGGAGATAAAAGCAAAAGGAAGAAAATATATTTCGAAAACTTGCCATATATGCATATGAATTACATTTTTTCTGCACCTATGTCTTATATGTTAGTCCAAATTTTATGCTGTATGATATTTATACATGAAAAACATAAGAATTTAGTGTTAATATGTAGCATGTTAAGTTTCTGGGCTATTTTGACGAAGCTCTATGAAGTTCCAGATAAAGAAATTCTAAAAACAAATTAGTAATTTGATTAATGACTGATTGGTATCTAATCCACTTTATAAGACCAGATTTACCATGCAGAATAAAATTTAAGAAGCTCTGATATCTTTAGAAACAACAACAACAAAAAGGCACACTCAAAACAATCTACCTTACAGTGCTTGTTTGTTTTTTTCCCCTACTTTGCTTGGTCACATTTTTCTTTGACGCTATTAGTTTTCATGAGAATCAGGCTGATACTTTTCCTTAATCTTTGTTCCTCTGATTAGTCTCTCCTCAAAACTAATTTTAAAAATAATGCTCTAAGCTTTTGAAATATTGAGTTCTTCAAATTTAATTTTCCTCATTTTGTTTCTTATTTATATTCTGTAAATAAATATATATATTTCAAATTGAGACAGACCTTGAAGCATAATGTGTCTTTATATAGCTGTGATCCACCCACTCAGAAGAAAACAATTCATGAACATAGAGTTTAAAATATATCACAAAATTCACACTTCATGCTGTGCCAATTTAACACAAACATGCCACATCCCTTGCATTAATAACCATAGATGATGACTGATAGAAGAAGTTCATAAGATTGTAACTTTAAAGTGAAATTAGTTTATAGATCATAAAATATTTGAGTAATTAAATTTAGACATACAAAAAATCTGCATTTATACACAGATGATCAGCATCTATAATGTCATATCTGATTTATTATGCTATGAGATAATTGGAAAACCATGCATTTTACTTCCTTGCCCTTAAAAGAAGGCCAGAGTATCCATTTTTTGCACTTTTCCTTCTAGAATTTTATTAAAACAATGATTTGATGGTATTTATGGGACGAGAAAGTAATTTTATTCGGCACTTTTGGTGAGAATTGTTTGAATTAACATTTCTAAGGTTAGATTATTACACTGCGATAGATCTCTCGTTCATCATCAGTGACTTATGGGATTACTTGAACCAACTACAAAACCCAATATTTGGAAAATAATGTTAAATATTCTATAAGTTTAAAACAAAATCACATTGCAGTTTATTAAAACTGCTAATACTGTTTACTAACCAAGCCTAAATGAATTTACATATAGAAAAATAGATAATAATCAGCATTTCATGTAGATGCTACTATATGATGTATGATCCAGCAACCAAAATGTTATGATATGCCAAATTATGTTTATTTGTCTCAAATTCTCTAAAGGATTTTCTAATCTAAGTCACTAAATACTATTTGAAGAGTCCATCAATATTAAGGCTTTTTCTTGAAGTGAACCCAAACACAATTTTTTTTCTTTATTTTATCCCTGAGTATCTTGTATCAGGAAAGGAAAAAAAAAAATTAGAGTGAAATCTAATTAGAATACTAATGTTAGACAAATGGACCAAAATCTCATTTAACAGTTATCCATAGAAAATAAAAGTATTTTGTAAAGATTTTCTTCAGGAAGTCATCCTTGTTCCAGGTATACCTCTCTAATTTGAATTTGAGGAGGCAAAGTGACAAAGTGGAAAAATATCTGAACTGCAACTCAGAAGACAAGCCACAAGTCGGAAGAATTCCAAAAGATAACATCATAGGTAAATATTTTGTGCAAGAATGTTTTTCTCAATTCACTTTAAAATGATACATTATTCTAGCAGAAATATTTCATAACAATTTAGTGTTCTATAAAAATAAACATCCATTCTTATTATCATTTGCTATATCTTATGTTTTTGGTTTTTTATTTGTTTAATTTTAAGGCCTAGACTTTATTATATGTAGGAAATAGTCTATGCTTTAATATTTACTGTAAAAGTAATAAATAGACTGGTTATCTATTCACAAAACATATTTTGTTTATACAAACCACTTGTGTATTCTACTGCCTCCCTTCAGTTAGCTATAGCTCTGGACTCAGTGCTGCGCAGTGGTCACATTGTCAACAAATGTGACCCAAGTCACTTTCAGGCCTGGCCCTCTAACGTATGAAAACCCATGCTCTTTCTCTTATACAACTTGAAGCAGATCAGCCTGGGGTTCATATATTGAACATATGAACAAGATCGAGGGAATTTGGTTCCTGAATCACCACGTGCAGGAGAACTGCTCATGGATTGATTGCAAATGTCTACTTTGAAATTTTCTGAGCAAGAGATAAACTTCTGCTGTATTAAGTGACTGATATTTTAATCCAGCAACTATATTTTATTTTTTAAATCAGTATTTTATTTTTTAAATCAATACTTTAAATCAATATTTAATATATAAATAAGCTATATACAATGAAATGAATACTTTCTGTGTATAGTTTATGAGTTTTGGCAAATTGTATGTAGTCACCACCACAAAATCAAAATACCGAACTGTTGTATCAGCTCAAAGAGTTCCTCATGTCCCTTTGTAGTTAATATGTTTGATCACCCTAATCCCTGGCAACTACTGACTTATTTTATTTCTCTATAATTTTTCCTTTTTCTGAAATGTATGAATGTATGAATTTTTCTGAAATTAATGAATTCGTAAAGTACATAGACTTTTTTCACTTAGCTTATATATTTGATATCCATCAATGTAATTGCATGTATCAAACATTCATTTCTTTTTTATTGATGAATAGTATTCCACTGCACAGGTGTTCCACACGTTAACCTTTCATGGAGGACATTTGGGTTCTTAAAGTTTTTGACATTTATGTATAAAGCCACCATAAACATTTGCCTACAAGTTTTTGTGTGAACATAGATGATCAGATCTCTGAAATAAATACCTAAGCAAAGGATTACTGGGTCATGTGCTGAGTGTATGTATATCTTTATTAGAAACTGACAAGTTATTTTGTGAAGAATTTGTAGAATTTTGCGTTTCTTCAGTAACGTATGAGTTCAAATCATTCTGCGTCATTGCAAATAGCACTTACTATTGTCGGTTTTTGTTTGACCATTCTCATAAGCATGCAGTGGTATTTTATTAGTTTATATTGCTGCATAACCAAGTACCACAAACAAAGCACCTTAAAGCAATACAAATTTATTATCTCAAATGTCCTGTGAGACAGAAGGCTAGTCACAGATTAGCTGGATACTCTGCTCAGGGTCTCCCAAGATGGAAATCAAGGTGTCAGTGGAGTTGCTATCTCATCTGAGGCTTAGAGTCCTCTTCCAAACTAATTCAGGTTGTTGGCAGAGTTGAGTTTTCTATATTTTAAGACTGAGGCCCCTGTTTTCTTGCTCTCCATTAGCGTGAGGCCACTCTCAGCTGCTGGAGGTCTCTCATTCTCAGGTCTTCTCACAAAATGGCAGTTTACTTCTTTGGAGCCAATAGGAGCATTGCTCTGATTTCCTATTTCTAACCAGTAAACTGTCTTTTAAGAGCTCACCAAATTAAATTAGATCTACCTAGATTATATCCCTTTGAATTAGCTAAAAATCAACTGAGGAGGGATCTTAATTATATCTGCAAAATCCCTTCACCTTTGCCGTATAACATAGCCTAATTTTGGAAGTGATATTTCATCACAGTTACAAGCCCTATTTACATTCAATGAAAGGCGAATATACAAAGGCATGGATCATTGTGGGGCCATCTTAGAATACTTCTTTCCATATAGCTCATTTTGGTTTTAATGTGCATTTCCCTAATCACTGGTGATATTGAGTACACTATTTACAATATCTGTTAATGAACTTACCTGACAACTGTATTTCTTCTTCATTGAAATGGCTGTTGAAATATCTTGACCATTTTTATTGGTTTGTTTGTTTGTTTTCTTAGAAAAGAGCTTTAAAAATTCTTTATTCTGGAGAAAAATCCTTTATACATTCTGGAGAAAAATCCTTCATCAGATATGTATTTTACAAATATATTCTCCCATCTGGTCTTTCTTTTTTATTGTCTTAACATTATCTTTTGAAGGGTAAAATTTTTAATTTTAATGAAGTACATTTTGTATATTTTTTTCTTTTATAGTATATGCTTGTCATACTATACTTAAAAAATATTTATCTAACTCACATTCATTCACAAAGATTTTCTCCGATGCTTTTATAAAGAAGCTTTCTAGTTTTAGTTTTACATTTAGGGATATGATTTCTTTTTACTTAATTTTGCTTAAGTCGAAAGGTATAACTTGAGGTTAATTATTTTGGTCCTCAATGTTCAATAGTTCCAACATCACTTGTTGAAAAGACCATCCATTTTCCATTGTCTTTTGCAACTTTTCCAAAATCAATTCACCACGTATGTGTGGGTCTATTTCTGCACCCTCTATTCTTCACAGTTGATTTATGTTTCTATTCTTTCTCCAATATAATACTATCTTTATTACTGTGGTTTAAAAAGTAACTCAGAGTCAGCTAATATGAACTGTGCAGCTTCATGCTTCTTTTACATACTTAATCACATTTTAATATTAAGTGTGATGTTGGCTGTAAATTTTATTTTTGAAGTGTATTTTAATAGAGTAAGAAAGTTCCCTTCGATCCCTAGTTTCCTGAGTTTTTATCATGAACAGGTATTATGTTTTGTCAAAAGATTCTTCTGAATTGATTGAAATGATCTTTTTTTTTTCTCTTTAGTCTATTAGTACAATGGAATTATTTTGATAATGTTATATCACCATTTGTATATATTGCTGTATTCAGTTTTGCTAAGCATTTGTACATCTATATTTATGAGGCATATTGGTTTGTAAGTTTGTTTACTTGTAATGGCTTTGTCTGATTTGACTTTCAGGGTAATGTTAGCTTCATAAAATACATTAGAAAACATTCTCTCTTTTAATATTTTCTGAAAATTTTTACATTGAATTGGTATAACTTTTTTCCCAAATGTTGGTAGAATTCACCAGTAAAGCCATTAGTGAACGTATCAGGTTTTTTGTTTGTTTGTTTCCTTTGGAGGGTTTTTAACTGAAAATTCAATTAATCCAGTAAATGCAAGATTATTTAGCTTATCTGTTTTCCTTGAGTGAGCTTTGGTGGTTTTTATTTCAAAGCATCTGTCCATTTTTTGTGCTGCCAACTTTTATGGGCATTACATTATTCATAATATTCCTATGTTATTATTTTAATATCTGCAGGCTTTTAGTGATTAATTTCTTTCATAGTTGATATTGTTAATTTCGTATTCTCTCTTTTTTCTTGCTAAGTATGACTAGAAATGTATCTATTTCATTAATTTTAAGAAAATAAGTAGCTTTTGTTTTTCACGATTCTCTCTAGTGTTTTTGGTTTGCAATATCATTGTTCTCTGCCCTCATCTTTACTGTTTCCTTCCTTTTGTTTACTTTTGCTTTGTCTTTCTTTTTCCAGTTTATTAACATGGAAGCTTTGATTTCAGACTTTTGCTCTTTTCTTAAGTAAGCATTAATGCTATAGATTTCCCTCTAACTACTGAGTTAGGTGCATCCCACAAATGTTGATGTTGTGTTTTTATTTCTATTAAATTGAAATTATTTTCTAAATTCCTTTAAGACTTATTTTTTAACTCATGAATTATGTAGAAGTGTATTGTTTAATTTCCAAATACTTGAATATTTCCAGGTTTACTTTTCCTATTGATTCCTAGTTTAATTTTGTTATGATCAGAGAATAGAGTGTATATGATTTATAAATGGCATTCATGCATGTAAATAGGCATGTGCTTTCCTTTCCTTTGCTGTTAGAGTAAGAGTGTGAGTCAATCTGGTCAGAGAGTTAGATGAGTTTACTTTTCATCACTGCTTTGATTACCTTCAGTGTACACTGACTTCAAATTTATCTGGCATTAGCATGTTCTTGGCGTGGGACTGGTTTGTCAGAGGGTTTTCTCACTATTTCTTCCTCAATGTCAGCATTAGGCTGTCTCTCTCTCTGTGCTTTTATCTTAGAGTCTCTCTTCATGCTCATGCCCTTCCCCCAGAGGTGCGCTACTGTTTCTTGTTACTCTGTGCTTATTAGCCTAGTGGTGTGAAACTGGGAGATTCTCTGGTGTCTTTATACAGCATCATTCCCTTTGTCACTGGCATAAACAGGGACTTCCATTTCCTGACTCTCCCCCAGTAGTGGAGGGATTGATTTCTCTCCTTCCTCCAGGTACAGTGGGTTTACATGTGTATCCTGGAATGCCAGGGGTTGCTGTCTTCCTCACAGCTTTAGACTTTTGCTTCACTGGGGGAAAGGATCTGCACTGGATCTCCGGGTTTTCCTACAGTGACAGCCCTATCCACCCGACCTAGTGGAAATTTATGGAGAGGAAACTTCGAGTGGATGTCGACTCCCTTGTGTTTTGGCCTCCCAAAGGTTCTCTGCTTTCATGTTAATCCACAATTTAGCAATGTGTTAAAAATTTAGCTGAATGTTTCTTAACTGCTTTGTTTAGCAGCTCCATCTTCCTCCCTTGCTCTGCTCCTGGTTAGTCAGTATTTGACATCGATATTTCCTTGGAAGCTCCTGTTTTTCTTTGCATTTCAGGCTACTTGGTTGTCCTCCAATCTCACTACCCTGATGGGTTCAAGGAGAGCTATCATTTTGTAAATTATATATCTTCATTTTATTGTTAAAAAGGAGCCAACACTTTTCTACTTTCTGCATTCTAAGAAGCCAGGCATTAACAGTACACTTTGAAATATCTTATACATATTGACTGTTACAGCATCATGAATTGAGATCTGTAAAAGAGAAATCAGTAAGAAGTAGCCTGTATTTATTAGTTGTAAGTGTTAAATATACCACTGTTGTCTGCACTTTACAAATGAAGAAATTGAGCTTAGGGAGTTGTCCAACTCTCTCGAAGTCATATAGCTAGTAATGACAGAGCTAGACTTGTAATCAGATCCGACACCAAAGTTTATGTCCTTGTCCTTTACAGTTTAGAATCTCACATAAAAAATACTCATCATACACATACACCTTCACAGAGACTATTCATTGGAATAAAAAATAGATTTAAAAGATGAATTATCAAAGTAGCCATCTCTTCTATGATAGGGATTGTTCTTCATTCTTTTATCACTAGCATTTAGCATACTTCTACAAAAATGTTTTCTGAATGAAGTAGTTAATAAGTTATTGAACAGGTAAATGAGTAAATTACTCTATGGAATTTAAATAGAAAATTTACTGATAGTATTTTGCTAGGTAAAGTTGCAGACAAGATACCAACATTTTCATGGTAGGACATGATATTTCCTGATAGCAATTTTTTTCAAAAAATTTGCTGCAAATGTCCTCTGAGCTTTATTTTTCACAATGGTGACACATTAAATAAGAAGAGTAATATGGCTTGGCTGGGTCCCCAGTCAAATCTCTTGAATTGTAACTCCCACTATTCCTACGTGTCATGGAAGGAACCTGGTGGGGGGGTGATTGAATTATAGAGGCAGGTCTTTCCTGTGCTGTTCTTATGATAGTGAATGAGTCTCACAATATCTGATGGTTTTAAAAACAGGAGTTTCCCTGCATAAGCTCTCTCTTTGCCTGCTGCCATCTATGTAAGATGTGACTTGCTCCTCCCTGCCTTCTGCCATGGTTGTGAGACATCTCCAGTCACGTTAATTGCAAGTCCATTAAACTTCTTTCTTTTGTAAATTGCCCAGTCTCAGGTATGTCTTTATCAGCAGCGTGAAAATGGAATAATATAGTAAACTGGTACCAGTAAAGTGGGGTGCTGCTGAAAATGTGGAAGCGACTTTGGAACTGGGTAACAAGCAGAGGTTGGAAGAGTTTGGAGGGCTCAGAAAAAGATAGGAAAATGTGGGAAAGTTTGGAACTTCCTAGAGGCTTGTTGAAAAGCTTTGCCCAAAATATTGATAGCGATATGGACAACAAATTCCAAGGTGAGGTGGTCTCAGATGGAAATGAGGAACTTGGGAACTGGAGCAAATGTTATTCTTGTTAAGTCTTAGTAAAGAGACTGGTGGCATTTTGCCCCTGCCCTAAATATTTGTGGAACTTTGAACTTGAAAGGGATGATTTAGGGTATCTGGCAGAAGAAATTTTTAAGCAGCAAAGCATTCAAGATGTGTCTTGTGTGCTGTTAAAGGCATTCACTTTTATAAGGGAAGCAGAGCATAAAAGTTCAGAAAATCTGCAGCCTGACAATGTGATAGAAAAGAAAATCCCATTTTCTGAGGAGAAATTCAAGCTGGCTGCAGAAATTTGCATAAGTAATGAGGAGCTAAATGTTAATCCCCCAAAAATGGAGAAAATATCTCCAGGGCATGTCGGAGGTCTTCATGACAACCCCTTCCATCACAGGCCCTGAAGCCTAGGAGGTCAAAATGGTTTTATGGGCCAGGCCTAGCATCCTCGCGCTGTGTGCAGCGTTAGGACTTGGTGCTCTGCATCCCAGACATTCCATTCATGGCTGAAAGGGGCCAATGTAGAGCTCAGGCCATGGCTTCAGAGGGTGCAAGCCTGCTGCCATCATGTAAGATATGATTTACTACTTCTTGCCTTCTGCCATGATCGTGAGGCCTCTCCAGCCATGTTGAACTGCAAGTCCCTTAAACTTCTTTATTTTGTAAATTGTCCAGTCTCTGGTATGTCTTTATCAGCAGCATAAAAACAGGATAATACAAAGGTGATTGAGACATTTACAGAAAATATTATTGTGATACCAAAGACTCTCTGCTACTTACTTAACTGAACTAATCCCCCATGTTTATTTACAATGTTTGAAGGACTACATTTTAGAATAAAGTAAAGACGGGCAATATAATTTCATAAAGAGAGGAGTTGCAAAGGAATAGAAAGAGAAAAAAGTAATGAATCATAGTTGAGCTTTTGGAAAGCATTCCAGGGTGGTTTCTTCACCTGATCAGAAATGAGTTCAATATGATCATTTTATTAAAGAACTGAGAATGTCATTTTTCCCACACAAGCCAAATGTGAACTCTTCAACACACAATAGCCTAAAGTGGTTAACTATGTGTGGGTGAATCTGATGCAGAAATGTATTCTTTAAGAGTAGGCATGTGTTGACAGTTCATGTGGAAATTTTTATGAACGTCCGTGAAACATTATACAAACATTTGAGATCATTGTGATTACTAATGAACTCTCAGCGAATATGCAATGCTTTTAAGCAGCCCTCAGAATAAATATAAATTATTTAGAAAATCAGAATCTCAATTATCTCTTTGTCCATCCTAGGGTAGAGCCTACTGAATTTTAGATTTTTTTTTCAATTATTATATTTCCGGGTCATTTAATGTTCAAAAGAAATGAATTTATTTTCATGTTTTTGTTGTTGTTGTTGTTGTTAGAAAAAAAATAAATGCCCTGTAGGGATTCTAAAAGCAAGGCTTAGCTGAGCTGTAACACCATATGAATACAACCATTTGGCTTCCCAAAACGGCTTCATGAAATTTGACAATTCTCCGGTTTTTATTTTAAGAATAGTCTTTCACTCTGATGAAATTGAGAATTTGAAGATACAAGTTTCATAAAACAAATTACACTGCTTGATCTTCTAATAAAGTAATATGATAATACTTAGTAAATGATTATACAAGAATATCTAAGCTTTTGAGACATTTGCTAAACCAGACCAGACCCATCATATAAAGCAATTTTTATTTAAGCCTTTTGATGTGGGACAATTTAACATATCCAGGCACATAGCTAAGCAAGATATTCAGGGATTTAAAGAATCAGGAATTAAATCCAGGTTCTGTTTTACCTTAGAAAAATCACTGAACATATTCTCTAGTGCTCCTTTTCCAGGTTGGAGTAACATATAATAAAAACATGCCTAACAAAATATTCTTACACAATACCTCGCTATTTTAATATTTATTTATTTTTTGAGATGGAATTTCGCTCTTCTCACCCAGGCTGGAGTGCAATAGCATGGTCTCGGCTCACTGCAACCTCCACCTTCCAGGTTCAAGTGTTTCTCTTGCCTCAGCCTCCCAAGTAGCTGGGATTACAGGTGTGCAACACCACGCTTGGCTAATTTCATATTTTTGGTAGAGATGGGATTCCACCATGTTGGCCAGACTGGTCTTGAACTCCTGACCTCAGGTGATTCACCTGCCTCGGCCTCCCAAAGTGCTGGGATTACAGTCAAGAGTTAGTACACCCAGTCTCTTACTATTTTTAAATATTGTGTATTTAAATATAATATTCTAAGTTAACACTTCGTATAGTTTTTCAGTTTGTGCCAACTTAAGGAGATTCCTAAAAGCTTCATTTTTCTTACTTTAAGTACTTTAAACAATTATAGGTTGTTACCCAGAGTCTGAATTGCAAGGTAGTTGTCTAGAAGTTTTGGAGTATTAGAGAAGGCTGGCAGGAAAGAGAGAAGGAGAGGAAACTGTATTTGAGGTCTATATCTCACCTTGTAGTATACTTTCTTCAGCTAGTGGGTGATATGGTTTGGCTGTGACCCCACCCAAATCTCATCTTGAATTGTAGTTCCCATAATCCCCATGTCATGGGAGGGACCTGGTCATAAGTAATTGAACTGTGGGAGTCTTTACTTCCATGCTGTTCTCACAATAGTGAGTGAGTTCTCATGAGATCTAATGCTTTTATAAAGGGCCTTTTACTCGGCACTTCTTGCTGCTGCCATGTGAAGAAGGATGTATTTGCTTCTGCTTCCACCATGATTGTAAGTTTTCTGATGCTTCCCCAGCCCTATGGAAACCGTGAGTCAATTAAACCTCTTACCTTTATAAATTACCCAGTCTCGGGTATGTCTTTATTAGTGGCAAAAGAATGGGCTATTACAGTAAATTGGGACTGCAGAGAGTGGGGTGCTGTTACAAAGATACCCAAAAATGTGAAAGCTGCTTTGGAACTGGGTAACGGTCAGAGGTTGGAACAGTTTGTAGGGCTCAGAAGAAGAGAGGAAAATGTGGGAAAGTTTGGAACTTTGTAGACTTGGGGGGCTCAGAAGACAGGAGGATGTGGGAAGGTTTGGAACTTCCTAGAGGCTTGTTGAATGACTTTGACGAAAATGCTGATAATGATATGGACAATGAAGTCTTGGCTGAGGTGGTCTCAGATTGTTGCGAACTGGAATAAAGGTCACTCTTTTACTTATATCTATTTGTTTTCAGAGGTATAAACACACTAATGACCATTCATATCGAATACTTATATTATTTGTGATTAAATAGCCATATTACTAAAATAGTATTTGTAAATAAGTGTTTGATCAAATGAAAATTAAATGTTATATACTGTGTTGCTCTCTAGAGGAAGGCCTCCTCATATCTTTATCAATAAAGAAAACACCTTTTTCAATTATAACTTGTCAACTAGTGTAATTGTAAATCTGTGAGATTCTAGCAGTGTCAAAATGTTTCTGAAGTTACTTACTGTTATAACTCCCAACAGCTCTCCAACTTTATCTCATTGAGAAGCCAGAAAATATACTGAAGTCTCTTTTGTTAGTTTGGTTGGCTGACTATTTGGTCCTCGGCAAGTTTTGTTACCCGTAGCAAAACTCAAGGGTCATGAATAAAGCCAATTTGGCACAGTACCATAGTTTGGTCATTTCTATGGGAAAATGTGTTCTGCTGTTCAACCAACTAATTTTAAAACAAATGTTGGTAATGCAACCATGAATAAAAAGAGAATACTTCATATTAATTTAAACCCTGTAATTTTGCATTAGCTACTGTTATATTGAGTCTTATGGTGTCCCACTCAAGATGCATATTTTTTATTAGGATGCTTTCCCTTGAAATCTAGGATGGAAATTTGTCATTTTTCATTCACTCTTCATCTCCTCCCTTCCTCCCTTCTTTCAATCAGTATTTATTTAAATTCCACCTTAGGTCAGTCACTGTATTGTAGAAGATTTTAGATACCCCAGGCTTGATTTAGAAACAAAATGTAAATCATTTTTCTGTTGACTTTCTAAGTTAGCTTTTTTCTAATATCTTATCCTGATACCATACAATCCCTAAATATTTCTAAAATTCTAGACCTGAAACTACTAAATTAGCATTTATGATTTTTTTTAAGTTTTATTATATATTTATTACATGTAATCAATATCAACTGTAAACACAAATAATTAGGTCATTGATGCATTTTTTCTATATCTCTTTTCATTATGTTTATATATGTCTTTATCCAATTTTAATCAGAGGGCAAACATAATTTTGCATGCCAATTTTTCATGTAACATTACTTTGTAAGTATTTGCAATGTTGTGTTTCACTGCATCACTCATAAAGAATACATAAAGTTCTGTCTAACTAATGGATCATAATTTATTTTTCTCATTTTTGACATGTAGTTATCTATTTTTTAAATAGAAAACTATCCCCCAAATAGTAGCTTAAAACACAGTTGTTTGTATCACAATTCTATGGGACAGGAATTCAGATAAGATACTTCAGGGACATCTTACCTCTGCTCCTAAAATGGGTTGGACCTCTGTTGGTATTACTCAAATGGCTGAGGGACTGATTCATATGTTTGACTTGTGACTGGGGTCATATGTCTAATTCCTTGGTTCTCCTCTATGTGGATTCTCCTCCTAGCTGGGGCTCCCTTTCATCATGGTGGTTTCAGAAGCTTCAAATTTCTTACAATGTAGCTGATTTTCTCCCAGAAGAAGCTGTCACACATGCTGAAGAGTAGGACTAGAATTGGCACAGTGTTGCTTCTGCCACATTGTATTGGACAAGGCCATCCCAGATTCAAGGACAGATGAAACAGATTTCCCTTCTCCATGGTGAACTAGCAAGTATATACACAGAAAGAATGAGCTGATGATGTCCATCTTTGAAGATTACCTGCTACATTCGCACTATCCATTTGCCAGCGATCATCCTTGTCTGCTTTGGTTGACTGAATTTTGCTCCCTCCCTAGCCTTAACTCACAATTGAACCCATTCATCAGAAATCCCAGAAAACCTGACATACCAAGAATTTTTTGTAGCTTTTTAGAATAACTCTACTGAAGGTTTGTGGTGACATAAGTGACCATATCACTAAGCACACAACATTTTATATAACTGATTCATATTTTCTTTACAGAGTCTTTCCCTATAATGGAATTCAATGGAATTCTTGTACCAACTGCCAAAATGACGATTTTCCCCCCATGACATTGCATATGAATGTAGCAGCTTCACAGCACACTTGCCAGAACTTAGTAGTGGTAGTTGGTTATTTTGTAATGTTTTATTATGAAATAGTACAAGTACCTATGAAAGTAGAGAGAATCATATATGGCATGCTTTTATAGGCGTCACTCAGCTTTAAGAATTATCAACTCATGGCCAACCTTGCTGCATCTGTATCTTGTCCAGGTACTAGCTACCCTTCCACCACTTCTCTGGTTATTTTAAAGCAAAGTGAAGATATCACATAATTTCATTTGTAAATTCTTCAGGATGTTGGTACTAAACTTAAGTGGATAATACTAGCCCAAAGTGGACAGTTATCACATCTTGGGCCCACTGAGCCTGTTCACAAATAATAGTAGCAAAAAGAAACCATCCGCTGCCTAGAGCTGTGATCATAAACTTAGTTATTTACTCTGAATACAAGGAAAAGTGAACTGAAATACAGATATTCTCAAACTCCTGCCTAGTGGTAAATAGTTCAGTCAGGAGCCTTAAAGAAACAAAATTAGAGGAGCACATCCATGGAAGACTGAGGGAGAGGTGATGGATCAACCTATAGAATTGGGCATAATGGAGGCAAATATTTGTGTTTCATGTGAATGCATATGGCAGAGATGTTCTTAAAAGTTACACGGATATTCTCAACCTAGTACTGTGAGCTCATGAAGAATATGTATGTGCTCCTTCTCAATAAGCTTGACCATGCTACTGCCACTGCTAAAGGCCTTTAACTTACTTGTCATCAGCAGAAACAGATTCTGATCACTCAATATGGCAGCATTCCTCAAGGTGACTGTCAGCCACTGTGGCAGTTTTGCTATGTCAGTCCCTTCCACCCTATATGAACAATGATAAATTCTTACCGGGTGGATCTTTATTCTGCACTTAATATTTATTTGTCTTTCAATTCTGAAATGCTGCTACTATCCTCATTACTTCAGGGCTCAACAGGATGTCTTAGTTATCAACATGGAACCCACACGATGTTGCTTCAAACCAGTGAACTTTATTTTTATGATGAAGAAGCTGTTACAATAGCCCCAGAATATATTTACTGGTCTTAACATTTGTTCCTCATTTAGAAGCAACTGGCTTAATAGAATATTGGAGGGTCATCTAAGGTACCAGCCTGGGATTTAGGCTCTGTCCTCCATAAGTTGGTGTATGTGCTGAATTAAGGACCATCATCAGATGCTGTGCCCTCAGTAGTGGAACGTATGGGCTCCAAAAAAGGAGTTAAGTATGAACAGCCTCTCTCATCATCATATCTTATAACCCAACTATGAAACTGTTTATTCAAATTTGCATAGTCATGTTCTGCTAGATTTGAGATTCTGTTTTCCATGTTTCGAGCAGTGGATTCTTCTGCCAGGGTACACACTTCAGGCTCTGTTAAACCTGAAGCTCTGACTACCACCTGGTTTGTATGAATTCTGAAAGGCAGATAAAGTATATTCTATATTGGCACAGGTAACTGACCTTCATGCACTTAGGGTTGCTATTATGCAGTAAAGGTAGATAAGAATAGTTTCAAACCCAGTGTCTTCCTAAGGGCGTCTCTTCATACTTCTGGGCCCTGTATCCTGTAACCAGCTAGTTTTCCATGTAGGGAAATGGTATTTAGAGACATAATAATGGTGTAAGTGATGCTCACTGCTACTCACTTGATCATGTCTGCAGTCTTTTTTTACTCTAGGAAAAAAGTCATGATCTTCTTGATACTTTCAACTCAAATTCAAAATTACTTGTATTTTAATTAACTTCCATTTTTATTTGTATCTCCTTTCTCCTCACAGAAAACCCAAGATGTAAATGACACCACATAATGATTGATTCACTTTATCTCATCATTGCACATAACAGTCTCTGAGTAACACTACTAGCATTCTTATAAACAATACAATTAATGAAAGCTGCTTATGATTTTTCCCCAGTACCCTTTTATTTTTTGTCTTTACACTACCAGGGAAATTTTGTCAAAAGCTTAGTTACGGGTTTAAACCACAGAAAATAATTGCTCCCTGTGTGGTTTTGCCAATACAGCATACCTTTTGGTTACTTTTGTTTCATTTTGCTTTAGATTTTAGGTGTTGATTCTGTTTATTTCAACTTAACTTGTTTTTATAAATTATGTTTGAACATTTTAATGAATCCAAAATCCAATATTTACGAGAAGGCATATTTTTGATAAGTCTATCTTTAGTTCTGTCTCCTTCAGTTTGTTGTTGTTCTCCTCTGTAAGGTAACGCCTTTTTTTAAAGTTTACTCTTTAATTTTTTAAGATAAGAAAATCATATGTATATTTGTGTATATGTGTACAGATATAGATAGGTAGGTAGATATTTAGAAAGAGAAAGAAGAAGAGAGAGAAGGTGTATTCCCATCTCATTCTTAAATAGTGAATAGCAGTAGAAGTCTTGTAAGTACAAATTTGGAGATTCTTTAACAAATAACTTTTGTTTTCCTTTTACTGAAATGAATTGTTTCACACAATTACATCTTAGGCTGGTGCATATAAAGTGACAACTCCTATTTTAAATAAGAGATAAAGAGGGTTTTTGAAGCCCACTTCTCCTTATATAATTTAGACCCCATTTTTACTTTTAAATGGTAAAATATTCTATTTTTTAAAGAGAAAAACTTTGAGGTCCAGATAAACTCATTATTTGACAGACTAGGCAAAAATGACCCACATATGAGATCAGTAGGTTTTCATACTGGGAATAGGTAAAATTTACTCTGTGGTTTGCTTCAGTATTCACTGTTTCCACAGATACTGCTGTTAATGGCTTTGAACATAAGTTATTATAAAATTCTGAATCATGGTATACAATGATAATAAAGAAGATTAGAAAGCATATTTAAAGCTACTACTTTAGATAAGGCATCCTGAAAAGCACTGTGCAGAGGAAACACCGGGGATAGAATAATAGTCCTTGCTTTAAAAGAACAAAGAATAGAATCCTTCAGTTGATGAGATAATGTGTCCAAACAGCATAAGACCACTTAGAATGTATGTGAAAATTTTGTTATATAAGCTGAGAGAAACACAAAAAGGCTTCACCTTTATTTTCCCCAAAGATTATTTTTTTCAGTTGATTATTTTTAATGCAAAAACTCTTCTAATTTTTAGAATTGGTGTTCTAAATAGTAGTTTTTCAGGAAAGATCTCTTTAACATGTCATGGAAATGCTAAAAGAGAAAATATTATGACAGTGACGTTAAAATTTTTTAAATTCAGATAAGAAGCAACAATTTTATATTAATATTACTATTTTGAATGTGTGAGGTAAAGGACATTAAGATAGCTAGAAAGAATAATAGCATATGTATGGATAGGTCCCATGTGGGAGTTGATGGACAGAGGTGATAAGGGAATATGATATAGAGGAGGAAGGGTAGGATAGGAATAAATTTGCAGTAAGAGATCGGAGAGGCACAGATACAGTCAGCTAGAAAGATAGATCAGAGAGAGAGACTTAACTCTGATATATAGTCATGCCCCACCAACTTCTCCATCTTTGATTCAGATACTTAGAAGAGAAAACTATTTTTTAGTTTTGAATTAGATGAAATGAATTATAAAGTGGGAAAAGTTCATAGTCTCATTATGAAAGCTGTGAATGAAATCTAAATCACTGTCCTATTTTTCGTTACTGAGTAAAAATTGCCATTTTTTATTGAGATATAATATGGAAACAAAGAAAAATTATAAGTACTTTGGCATAATTCAACTGATAATGGCATTTTATTAAAATTAGTAAGTCAAACATTTCTATACCCCATAGTTTATCACTGTAGACATTTGGTAGATTTTCTTTCAGGACATCAGATGATGTTCTTTGTATATGTATGTGTATGTTTCATTGGGATTATAATATATAGTTTGTATTTTAGTTTTTGCTTTGGTTTGTTGTGGTTGGGTAACACAATCATTTCCAATGTTAAAATATAATTTAAAACTATTGTTTTAATGATAACATAGTGTTCCATAATGTCTTCTTCCTGTGTTTTTATTTTTCACCTTTATAGATAATGCTAGTAGTAATTAACTTGTATGTAAATGTTCCCATTAATGTCTTATAATTTTATTTTAAAAAATCCTAGAAATGGAATTACTAGGTCAAAATTATGACCAAATTATTTTCTCCATTCCACCCTCACTCCCTTATCCATCTCTTTCTTTCTTTCTTTTCTTTTCTCTTTCTTTCTTGCTTTGTTTCTTTGTTTCTTTTTCTTTCGCTTCCCTTTCTTTTTTCTTTCCTTTCTTTTTCTTTCTTTTATTTCTCTTTCTCTCTCTCTTTCCCTCCCTCCTTCCTTCCCTCCCTCCCTCCCTCCCTTCCTTCATTCCTTTCCTTCACTCCTTCCTTCTCTCCTTCCTTCCTTCCTTCTCCTCCTCCTTCTCTCTCTCCTTTCTCTCTCTTCCTTTCTTTCTTTCTTTCCTTCTTTCTTTCTTTCTTTCTTTCTTTCTTTCTTTCTTTCTTTCTTTCTTTCTTTCTTTCTTTCTTTCTTTCTTTCTTTCTTTCTTTCTTTTCTTTCTTTCTCTTTCCTTTCTCCTTCCTTTCTTTCCTTCTTGCTTCTTTCTTTTCTTTCTTTCTCTTTCCTTTCTTTTCTTTTCTTTCTTCATTTCTTTATTTAAGTAAGAAAGAGATTTCTTGAAAGAATATTGTGTAGTTCACAGAATAAGAGTGTTATCTCCAGGAGATGATAATCAGAAAAAAATCCCTATGACCTTGGTGGCAGAAATAAATGAAGTGTTTCTTATTGGATGGCCATTGAAAGATTTGGTCCTAACTGCTTCCTATCCCTATGTGCCTCCGTTTAAGATCCATGTTCTTAGAAAAGAGACTGTATTTGGCCTATGTTAGATTATGTTCTCTGCATATGGTAGAATATTTTTCAAAATCTTAGACTATAGAGTGAGGGGTATTTCTCCCAAATAAATGATGCCGGTCAGATAAAAAAACATCAGTTATATTCAACAACTATAATCAAAATGTCAGTCAATTACATTCAAGTATCTGATTTGAATACATGTGTGCCTTCTCCAACATACAAGTGATATAATCAGTCATTCCACACCTTAACTCTCTCCTTAGAAATAGATAACACCAAATCATAATCTACTTCTATATCCACATGTTATAAAGTCAGCTTTCTGCCTCCATCATCAATGCAGTTTTCTTGCAATATGCTGCTGGAAACTCTTTATTTAAATGGTAAAGGAAGAAACTACAAAAGTCGATTAAAAACTATGAAAGGCAAGGAACAAAGAGAAGAAAAGAGAAATAATTTTTTTGCAGCTTCCCCCATTTTTTATGTTACTATCAAGGCTCTTGATACAAAATGGTACTCTTCCAGAAAAATTGATTCAATTCCATTAGGAACATGCAAGAGGGCCTATTTGTGTACTCTAGTTGGCAATGTATATTAAAAAATATCTGGCAGACAAAAATACTATTGCTCCACTCTAAAATATTTTGTTACTAATATGATTGGAAATTTTTCATAAGTTTAGTGTATATTTGTAAAGTTTTAGTGAATGAACGCAATGCCATTTGCCCAGTCTTTCTGTTGGAGCATACTAAAAATATCTGCAACAAAGAGCAAGTATCAGCTTAGAGGACTACTCTGGTTAGCAATTAGAGAATCAAATACACACACACACACACACACAAACACACACACAACCACTTACAGGTGGTTAGTCATTCCTGAAATATTACATATCTAATCTGTATTTAACCTCCTGTAGAGAGTAGTTAGCTGTTACATAAGATTTATTACATAATGTTATAATTACCTGACTAAAAGTAAGGACAAGTATTTTTAAAATTACAAATAAATTTAAAGAGAGGCTGCACAGTATATTGGTAAATTCAAAGGTACATAAAATTAGAATTTTTTGGTGTCTGAACTACGCCTTAGAAGTACATGAGGCACATTAGGAAGCTGAATTATGGTATTATGTACTGTTTCGTAAGTCTTGCTTGCAAGTGACCTAAATTCAACAGTTTCCAAGTTGCCTGAGAGAGGCAGCTTCGGAAGGCTGGCAACATTACAACCCAGGAACACCCTGAGCTGTGGGAGAGTTACACCAATAGGTCTAAAAAGTCTTGCTTTGGGTAGGCAGGTGGGTGGGAGGGTGAAGAATTGTAAATATGGCCAGAGTCTCATTGTTTCTGGGAGCATACCCTGAATCAACGCAATATTTTCCTGGAGTTGACATTCCTCTTCATATGCCTCCAGGTTATCAATCCTTAAGAACCTGAAGCCACAGAATGACATTTAACTTTGAACTTTGTGTTTAGTGAAGCAAGTGTTAATGAGCTATGGTAGCTAAGATAATAACTGCAAGAACATTAACTAGCATTCTTGCAGTTTCCACAGAGGGTGGTGAAGTTACCAAAGAGCAATATTTCACATTTGATCAGAAGCTAATTGAAAGATTCCTTCTGGCTTCAAAGCAACCAACAGTAATGAAAAATGAGGGATTTAAATAGAAAAGCGAATCTGAGGAATTTAATAGCTGCTGAAAACGTTTAGACTGAAACATCATTTTTAACACATTGTTTCTTTTCATTGAACTCTGAGAGCATGGTGTCTGTACTAGTATTGTGGCATTTCCCAAATACTGGCATATATTATACTATAATCTCTTCCCACTGGGTGGTAAGTTTTGTGAGAGTAGGGTCCAAGGTCCATGAAATATTTACCTTTATAGTCACTGTTACATTTCAAAAATGTCCTGATCCAGACGAAGAGATGAGCACCGTATTTATTAATGGCTATAGCATTAATAAAAACAAACTGAAGGTTTTTTCTGTTGTTTGTTTTTACCAATTTAACTGCTTAAACTTGTGAGTAAAGTAGTTCATAAAATTCAAAAAGCAGTATAAACTTCGGAAATCACCACTCTTACATTTATACTTGAAGGGTAATCTGTGGAATTATATGCATTTGATTCCAATGTAACCTATATTTTAATAAATAGGGCCTGACATTTTAATTTTTTTGTTTCAAATATTTCACAATAAATTTTAAAAGGAATTTGAATATACAATTTTCAAGGCAGCATTTTCCCAAATATAAAGGATTTAGCTGCCATCTTTGTACTTTCCTGGGTTATAAAGAAAGATAACATTTGGAACTGGAGATTTTGAATTAGGTAATCTGGTCTTCATAGCACTAATCATAAATTAGGTGGGTACTTAATTTTAATTTCAAAGCATGTGTTACTGGTTCTAACGTGAAGGGATTGGTAGTACTTTGAGAAGGGTGAATAGAACAAATTGGGAAAAATACAGTCCTAGTTGTGTATCAACACTCAAGTTTTCTTTTTTTTCCCTAAATTATCACCCTGTCAAAATTAAATGATCAATTCACAGGAAAATTGAAGTCTAGTTAATATAGTTCAATACATTTAGAGTCTCTGATTTTCTGGGTGTATTATTTCTTCAATAAACATTATAAAATGAAAAAAATCCTATAATATCTTTATACTGAATACTATTTGCTTATCTTTACTATCGCCCCAATGGTAGTATTGAATAATTCTTGTTACTTCTTGGCCATTTTGTTAAACAACAACTTTTCTTTATTTTAAATTCTGTAACACAGAATTTTATTTTTTAATTTAAGCAGAATATCTGAAATTATTTTTTGCCTGCTACCTGTATCTTTTTGTTCTACTTGTACTAGTGCTTCAAGCTAAAGGTCTATCTCACATTACCTCTAACTAAATGGTCTTGTGTGAGTGAACTAGGACTTTATAACTTCAGAGAACAGTATAAGAGAAGGGTAAAGAACAGGATAACAGAAATTCAGAAGGAAACAGATTGTTCTCCCTGAGGGAAAAGCAAAAAAAATTTGCAAAAGAACTGGTCTCTTTTTTTAATCTCTGGGATGAAAATGGTAACCATAGAAATCATAATAAAACTTAGGCTTCCTTGTCAAAGAATTTCTCTTGGTGAATGACAGCCTCGATACTCTTTTTAAATCTTTGACCTTATCACCCTTCCCAATATTTTAGAATCTCTTGAAAGAATACACCTGTGCCATTCATGGACTAGAAATTGGGCCTGAAAATTTAAACAGAGCTGAAAATTTGAGGTGTCATGAAGACAGAATATGACATTTAAAGCACAACAGTCAGCTTTCTATAGAAAATGAGAAGAGCAAAAGAAAGGGTGGAGACTTGTTCCTCACTAGTATAGCTAACAGCTATGTTCTTTCTGTTCTCAAAGCATAAAAACCCTCTGACTAGTTTAAGAGAAAACTTGGTCAAGGAATAGAAACATTGTTTATGAAATTTAAGAAAATAACTAAGCAACCAGGACTTAAGAAACAAGGAGATAAACGATAACAGCAATGCTTTTAAGGTAGTGAGAATTTACTTCAATGACATTTAGCTTTGGGTTTTCATTTACCAAACATTCAGAAAGAGAGAGGCTGATTGGATCAGTTCAAATCTGGTGAATAATCCTGCATCAATTATCTGTGACCAATTCACAAGTTCAGGAAGGATGAATAAAACCACTGAAAGGAACCTCTCCTGTCTGCGTTGGAGACAATTCCCAGAGGAAGGCTAAGTACGGTGTCAGGTCCATCATTTTAAAAGCTGCTATCACAATATTCATACATTTAAGGCCGATGTTCAAAATTACCATGCTCAGAGCATAAATTACTAAACAGACAAGTATAGCAAAGTCAGTGACCCCACTGCTAAAGATACTTATTTGTTTATCCAGTGATTAATTTATTTATACATAGAGCATGCATTATAAAATAAACACTATGCTATATAATTAGGATACAAAGATGACTAAAATATAACCTTAGATTTCAAGAGTGTATGGTTTTAACAAAAGAGATGAAACAGGCAGGAAGTAAAAATAATTAACCGTAAAAGTCTTCAGTAACAAGAACAACTAAAGATACTAAGCAGTGAATTTAAGGAGAATAGAATGTAAGTTTTGTGTATTCATCTTATTCTAAGTTCAGTGCAACCAGGGACTGCACAGGATCCATAATTAAAACAAGCATAGCAGGGCCTGCCTCTTGTCATCTGTGTCTGTGTTCATGCGTTCACATGCTGTGTGTTTCCCGCTTCACTCTGTTTCACTCATGCCATTTTTATTTTTTTGAATGAAAGGCCTTCATTTTCACAATAGATTTAATTGTCCTCCTGAATCCCCCTCTGATTTTCATAGCATGACTACCAACAGTTTTCTGGTGCCTAAAATTCCCCCTGTTGTGGCATCCTACCTGCAATCCCTGAAATGAATGACTGGTCTGGTGATGACACAATATTCACATTTTTTTCCACAGTTTTGCTCAGGGCTTCACGTGGCTAAGAAAAAGTAGAATAAAAAGGAGGATTCTTTTCTCTCCTTTTTATATCTAGGACTATACCTACCTAAGGCCCACGCATGGGTCAAGGGAAGTAAAAGCTGAATTAATGTTTTCGCAAATATGGTGTTTTCATTGTAAAAAGTTATTAGGCCTGTTTCTAGATTCTGCAATTAGAAGTATAAATAGAATATAACAGGTTTGCGTGTATGTGCAATCATTTGATTACATTTAAAGAGGAGTGTTCTATATATTTGAAACCATGCAGCTAAGTACTTTCATATTTAAACACATGTATATAGACTTAGTAATAATTTTATATCTGCCAAGCAATTTCTCTGTGTAACAAGAAGTATATACTTTTCTTAAAATGTGGGCTTATGTAAAATTATTTTATGTAAAAATTATTGCCTACCCTGATTTTAAAAGAATAAATAGTTCTAGTTAAACCATGTGTAAATTATATGTAAATGAGAGTTTTTGTAAAAGGAATTGAAAATATGACTGTTTTAACTTTCAAAGTAAATTTGAAGTGAGGCTCAGATGAGGATTGGGAGCAGTCATATCGTATCCAATATGATAATCTCCATCAGTCAGATAAATCAGTTATTTTAGAAGTTCTCAGTTCATCTTTAATTTGGGGGACCATCCATGAATAAATATAATGGATAATTATGTAGGGAAGACAGTACATGTAGGGCTGCAGAGACTTGGTCTGGAAGTCAGACTTCAAGAAACTGCGTAACTTCTGTGTCTGTTTCCTCATCTATGAAAAACAATAATGGTAACACCTACTTCTAAAGGTCCTTGTGGGAATTAAATAGAATAATACATAAGAAGTGCTCAGGACAGTGCCTGACATATAAAATGTGGCTGTGAGTGTAAGCTATGATGACTATATTCTGTGAGGCAAACTAAACAATATTTAGAAAGATTATTTTCTTCCTTTAAAAAAATTTTATTTTAGGTTTGAGGGTACCTGTGAAGGTTTGTTAGATAAACACATGTCATGCGAGTTTGTTGTACATATTATTACATCACCCAGGTATTAAAACTCAGTACCCAACAGTTATCTTTTCTTGTCTTCTCCCTCTTTCCACCCTCCCCCATCAAGTAGACCCTAGTGTCTGCTGTTCCCTTCTTAGTATCATCAGTTCTTACTATTTAGCTCCCACTTATAAGAAAGAACATCTGGTATTTGGATTTCTGTTTGTGCATTAGTTTGCTGAGGATGATAGCCTCCAGCTCCATCCATGCTCCACAAAAGACACAATCTAGTTCTTTTTGTGGCTGCATAATGTTCCACGGTGTATATGTACCACATTTACTTAGTCCCATCTGCCATTGATGGAAATTTAGGTTGATTCCATGATTTTGCTATTGTGAACAGTGCTGCAGTGAACATTCACATGCATCTGTCTTTATGGTAGAATGTTTTATATTCCTCTGCATATATATGCAGCAATGGGATTACTGGGTCGAATGGTAGTTCTGCTTTTGGCTCTTTAAGGAATCACCCTACTGCTTTCCACAGTGGTTGAACTATTTTACACTACACCCAACAGTGTATAAGGGTACTCTTTTCTTTGCAATCTCACCAGCATCTGTTGTTTTTTGACTTTTTAGTAATAGTCATTCTGACTGGTCTGAGATAGCATCTCATTGTGGTTTTGATTTGCATTTCTCTGATAATCAGTGATGTTGAGCTTTTTTTCATGTTTGTTGGCTGCATGTATATCTTCTTTTGAGAAGTGTCTGTCATGCCCTTTGCCCATTTTTTAATATGGATTTTTTCTTGTAAAGTTTTTAAAGTTCCTTATTGATGCTGGATATTAGACCTTTGTCAGATGTATAGCTTGCAAATATTTTTCCCATTCTGTAGGTTGTTTACTCGATTTATGGTTTCTTTTGCTATGCAGAAACTCTTTAAGTTTAATTAGATCCCATTTGTCAATTTTTGCTTTTGTCGCAATTGCTTTTGATGTCTTTGTCATGAAATCTTTGCTGTTCCTATGTGTAGGATTTTATTGCCTAGGTTGTCTTCCAGAGTTTTTTAATTTTGGGTTTTGTATTGAAGTCTTTAATCCATCTTGAGTTGATTTTTGTATGCGGGGTAACAAAGGAGTCCAGCTTCAATCTTCTGCATTTATTGAATAGGGAGTCTTTTCCCCATCTCTTGTTTTTGTCAGCTTTGTCAGAGATCAGATGGTCATAGATGTGCAGCCTTATTCCTGGGCTCTCTATTCTGTTCCATTGGTTTTTGTGACTGTATTTGTACCAGTACCACTGTTTTGGCCATTGTAGCCTTTTAGTACAATTTGAAGTCAGGTAATGCGATTTCTTCAGCTTTATTCTTTTTGCTTGGAATTCCCTTGGCTATTTAGGCTCTTTTTTGGTTCCACATAAATTTTTAAATAATTTTTTCTAGTTCTGTGAAGAATGTCATTGGTAGTTTGATAGGAAGAGCATTGAGTCTGTAAATTGCTTTGAGCAGTATAGCAATTTTAATGATATTGATTCTTCCTGTCCATGAGCATGGCATGTTTTCCCATTTGTTTGTGTCTTTGATTTCTTTGAGCAGTGTTTTGTAATTTTCAATGGATAGTTCTTTCACCTCCCTGGTCAGTTGTGTTCCTAGGTATTTTATTTTTGTTTCTTGCCATTATGAGTGGGATTGGTTCTCTGATGTGGCTCCCTGTTTGGTTGTTGTTGGTGTATAGGAATGCTAGTGATTTTTGTATATTGATTTTGTATTCTGAAACTTTGCTGAAGTTGTTTATCAGCTGAAGGAGCTTTTAAGCTGAGACTATGGTGTTTTCTAGATAGAAAATCATGTCACCTGCAAACAGGGATAGATTGGCTTCCTCTCTTCCTATTTTTCCTTTATTTCCTTCTCTTGCCTGATTCCTCTGGCAAGACTTCCAATAGTATGTTGAATAGAAGTGGTAAGAGAGGGTGTCCTCATCTTGTGCTGGTTTTCAAGGGGATTGCTTCCAGCTTTTGCCCATTCAGTACAATGTTGGATGTGGGTTTTTCATAGATGGCTTTTATTACTTTGAGGTATGTTCCTTCAATATCTAGTTTATTGAGAGTTTTTAACATGAAGTGATGTCAAATTTTATAAAAAGCCTTTTCTGCATTTATCAAGTTTTTTTTTTTTTAATGACTAAAACACAAGGTCCTGGTTGTGACAATTTTTAATTCCTCAATATGTTTTACTTCATTTATTCATTTAGCAAATATTAATCTAGTACACAGCTTATGACAAGTACTTTGTTAGATACTGGCAATGCAAATATGGTCCATGAAGTCCAGGAACTGAAGGACTGATACAGGTGTCTTGTATCAAAAGATTCAATATAATATCATAGGTGGGATGGCAGAAGTAGGCATGGGATGCCATTGGAATACACTGGAGATACTGTAATCTCATATCTCACTTGTATGTGAGTTCCAAGAAGTCTTCACAGAGCAACTAACATGAACTAAGTCTAAATCTTGTTAAGTGTCCACCCAGAAAAAGGGAAAGAAGAAAGGTTGCAATCTAAACTGCAGAAGAAGCAGCACATGCAAGAGGTATAAAACATCATGATGAACTTTCATAATGAAAATAGTTTTATAAAAATGAAACCTAAGGTGACATGAATTGACTCTGCTCAAATAACAAGCTTTATCTTTTGGCACATTAAGTGCTATGCTAAGAAATCTGAGCTTGGAAACAGTAGGGACCTGATATAGTGAGATACATTTTGGGAAGTTAAATCCAGTGATGTAGCAGGTGATAGATCAACATGATGAGATCAAACAGCATTTATCATATTTTAATATGTATGTAATTTACTTATGTATCATATTTATTTTCACTTTCCATTTCTTCCTACTAGACTGTAAGCTTGAGGAAGACAAGACTTTCATCTGTATCCTCAGCATCAAGAGCAGTTCCTGGCACCTGGTAGATATTCAATAAGTATTTAGTGAATAAACTGAAATTTCAATAGCTTAGGTAAAGAAAATGAAAGTGTAAATGAAAGCAATATTATTAAAGCTGGAAAAAATAGATTTTAAGAAGTTAGACTATAGGAATTTATGACTCATTAGATGATAATGAAGAAACAAGCTATTGTCAGCAAATACCTAGTGTATAACCTAAATACTACAACATTTCTTGGAAACAGACTATATAGAAGAATAATTCAGTGTGAAGAGGAAGGTGGTTGGGCATATAGGAGTTTAGATTTTTGGCACATTGTTCTTGAAGGTCATACATCTGGGAATATACAGGCATTCAGGAAGTACTTAGCTATATGGTCCTAAAGGTCTGGGATATGGGCCTTAACTGACATTAATAGATTTGACAATATCCCACATATTATTATGGTTATAATTAGCTTGTAAATATTTTTAAATCCAATTCATGAATGAATATTCAGTATCTCCAACCTGATAGTAGTACTTGCTGGATATCCTATAGCTGTGTAATTTTTTCCCAGTTCCCATAGTTTTTTTTCTTTTTTAGATTTATTTTATATATTTTGTATTTCAATATCTTTTGGGGTATAACTATATTTTTGTTGCATGCATGAATTGTATAGTGGTGATATTTTAGTGCACCCATTACCTGAGTAGTGTACGTTGCTTTCAATAGGTAGTTTTTCATCTCTCAGTCCCCTTCCTCCCTCCATGTTTTGGAGACTCCAGTGTTCATTATACCACTCTATATCCCTTTGTGTACCCATACCTCAGGTCCCACTTAAAGGTGAGAACATACGGTATTTGGTTTTCCATTCCTGAGTTACTTCACTTAGACTAATGGTCTCCAGCTCCATCCAACTTGTGGCAACAGATATTACTCCATTCTTTTTTTTTTTTTTTTTGAGACGGAGTCTCGCTCTGTCACCCAGGCTGGAGTGCAGTGGCCGGATCTCAGCTCACTGCAAGCTCCGCCTCCCGGGTTCACGCCATTCTCCTGCCTCAGCCTCCAGAGTAGCTGGGACTACAGGCGCCCGCCACCTCGCCCGGCTAGGTTTTTGTATTTTTTTAGTAGAGACGGGGTTTCACCGGGTTAGCCAGGATGGTCTCGATCTCCTGGCCTTGTGATCCGCCCGTCTCGGCCTCCCAAAGTGCTGGGATTACAGGCTTGAGCCACCGCGCCCGGCCCTCCATTCTTTTTTAATGACTAAGTAGTATTTCATGGTGTATATATAACACATTTTTTTTTATCCATTCATCGATTGACATGCACTTAAGTTTATTCTATATCTTTACAGTTGTGAATTGTGCTGTGGTAAGCATATGCATGCAGATGTCTTTTTTATATAGACTTATTTTCCTCTGGGTAGATAACCAGTAGTGGGAATGGTAGATCAAATGGGAGATCTACTTTTAGATTCTTAAGAAATATCCATACTATTTTCCATAGAGGTTTTACTAATTCACATTCCCACCAGCAGTGTATAAGCATTCCCTTTTCACCACATCCATGCCAATATCTATTGTTTTTTGACTTTTTAATAATGGCCATTCTGCGTTTAGCCTTTTTTGCTCCCCAACCTTGCTTCCCTCATGCTGCTTATGTCATATATATATATATATATATATATATATATATAAAATACACACACACACACACCCCTATAAATATAGATTGATCCCAGTACAGTATGGTATTGGGAAAGAGAGTGCCATGATTGGGAGAATGAATATTAGAATCAAAAAGATCTGAGCTCAGATCCACTTAGATATCACTTTGGAGTAAAAGTTACTTAATCTCTCTGAAGCTCAGATTTCTCATTTTTTAAAAATGTGAATGTCCAGTCTCATAGATTATTATAAGTATCACTGTGTTTAGTACAGTGCTTGGCCACAGCTGGGTCATTAATTAATTAACTCTGACCATAACTTTAATCATGCACTTTAGCTAATGGTAAATTAAAGTTGATAAAATGAAAGGCTTTTAGGACAATTGGCTATCATTTCTGAATTTGTTCTGCTACAAATTTTAGAGCACCTTGGTTAAAAATGTTTATTTTAATAAAAATAAACCTTAGTTAAAAGTTGTTTTCACAATACAGGATTATCCAGCAAGAATAAATATTGATTTGGCTCTAAATAGATTCTAAAAGATCAATTGAATGTGCCATAGTTGAACCATCAACCATAGTTGACCTAGATGGTTCTACCATGAAAAACACTACTCTTTAAAAGAATATATTATGTTGTGTAGGAATTTTAAATACATGACCCCTCTTCATCATCCTAATTATTCTGTGAATATAGCAGGTCCCAATTTCACAGAATGAGGAATTTCAGGCTCAGACTGGTGGTGGCATATTCACCCAGAATGCAATAGAAAAGCAAGTTTCAAAGGCGGAGTCAGTTGACTACCTATTCCACAGTCTTTTCCCCTACCCTTACTATCTCACCATTCATTTCCTGCCCAGGGGTACTGTACAGGTAGGTGGCCAGTGGGAATAAACTTCAATCGAGATAATATGTCTGGAGAAGATTGAGCTTGACTGCAGACATTAACAAGCAATCACTACACATAAAATTGAGGATATCTAAATTTGCGTAGGATTAAATCTATGCTGTTATATTGAAAAATGTACCCCAGAATGATGCTCTCATGATCTATACAAAATTTATTTCAAAAAATTTCTAGCTTACTAAAGCCTTCTCCCCTGTCATCAGCCTGACATCGAAGATAAAATGAAAACCATGAGGCCACCAACAACAACCTAACCTTCAACCACATACACTTCACTCCTTCCCTAACATCTGACAGAAACATTGCCTCTCTTCCACTCAGTGCTGATAACATCTCTTGTGGCCTGGGTTCCATCACTTTCCGCTTACTCACAGACACTATTCTTTTAATTATACTCTTTTAAGTCTATTAGAGTTTTAAGTCTACATTCCAGCTGAAGGAGTAAATAAAAATAAAAAATAAATAAATCCTAAATTGTTAAAAAGTAGAGTCATTTCAAAATTTCTAATCAAGATTATTATTTAAACAATCAGAAATGTAACTCTTCTTTAAATTTCAAATCATAACACCAAAATTTCCAGATAAAGCATAACAATTATACTAAAGTAGAAGTTTTATCTATAAACTTCATATTAAACCTAAAAATGTATCTAAATGTGTATGTTTTAATGTAAGTATGATGATCATCTGATAAAAGTTGTAGAAAATACTGTAAACAATTCCATTTACATTGATTTAAAACATTTTAAATCAAACTTTGCATATAAAATTTATTTCAGAAATCTCAAACCATAAAGTATGCAAAGAAAATGGGCTATGAATGGATGAGAGTCTAAAAAAGTGTCTAATTTCTAATTCCAGCTGCAAGGAAAAGAATGTCAACTATGTTAGACTGTGGCTGTGTTAGCATCCACAAACTGATTTTGAAAATGATTGAATTCATTTAAATGGTCAGTTATTTTGACAAAAACCAATGAGCAAAAGTGGCCAAATCTAGTCAATACCTGGTTGTTTGCATTCAGGCTACTTGCCCTCTTAAATTGATTTTTATGTGTAGATAGCCTGTGGATCAAGAATTCAGGGTGGGCTACTAATGTCATTTTGTGAAAACAACATGTTACCAAGTAAGAGTGTTTTCTGGCCATTTGCTCTTGGCCACCCATGTGTCTGCTAGTGCAGTACCATTGGCTCAGTACCTTAGGGCCTCACATTTTCTTCATTGTCTGAGGATACGAGAAACACAGTTTGATTGGAAAGTAGTCAACCTCCTGGCTGTGGACACATAGTTACCACAGACTTGTTATCAATCCAAGGCTCAAACAGTGGGGGGCTGGTAACTAAGAACTCAGCAATTCCTACTTTCCTTTAATTAACCTGACTGGTCTATTGGATAGAAATATTTACTCAAAAACGTAGAATTGCAAAAAAAAAAAAAAAAAAAAAAAAAAAAAGTGAAGCAACTTTGTTTCTGAATTGCATTTGTTTCTGTTACAATCTCCAGCTTTAGTTTCTGTCAAATAAAAGACCAACTAGTATTTTTCTAAATACAAACACCAACAAATATGCTTACTGCAATTACTATACCCGCCTTTTTACTATTGTTAGGAGATATTGAAAGGCTTAATTGCTTGTATTTCTTGTAATGCTGATTAAAAATAAGGAAAATGCACACATACAATTCAATGAGGACTGTGAGAAAAACTATGTGCGGCTGAAAATATAGTCTTATGTTCCTGCTAGTCCTTAACCAGGGTTATTACTATGTTAGTGTATAATAGTACAAAATTTATATTGCGTATAATACGTGCTATCAGTTTAGTTTATTTTAACAATGCCTGTTCCTTATACTGAATCCATATAGCTTACTTTTCCATTACATCAAAAAAAAAAAAATGCTTGCAGCCTATTTCATATTTTATCCTATCTCATCAGGCAGGTCAAAGTCATTTTAAAAAACAGTAGTAAAATAGATACGATATTATTATTATAATTTTAGGCAGCCCTGACTAATCATTTTTTTTGTGGTTCAGAGATAGAACTAGTAGAGATGACAAAACCATAGCAGAAGGTTCTAATTCACCTGCCCAAACTTAGACATTTACCTTGGGAAGAAATGAGGAGAAAAACAAACACTGATTATGCTTCAGGACACCTGAGTCAGCAAAATCACCTGCACATAGTTGAGAAAGGGGTCCCTCATAGTGCAGATTTTGTGGAGAACTCAAAAGCCAGAATACAGTAGCTGTGGATGGCATTTATATTTAGTAAGAGTGCAATATACTCGTTTGAAGTTGGGAGATGAGTATTTATTGAAACAGCTGGCAAATCAGCAGGAAAATGCTGATTTTGAAAAAACTATTCTTCTTCTGTGGAATCAGACCTACTGTATTTAGCAACACTATTATAATTGAACACAAAAACTGCATTAAAACACCATTAAGAAGGAGACAGAAATCCAGAAAAATAAGAGAATTCTGAGTTAAAGGCTGTCACAGCACTCCTGAGTCAGCTCTTTTAAGCATAAATGCACAAACGGTCTTTCAAGTCTGACACGAGATGAACTGACTGGCCTCTGTTTCCCCATCTCTTATGGCCACTGTCAGATGCAACCAGAGTATTTTTCCAGACTGACCTACCACAGCTCATCCATCTATATACATGGGAGCACCAGTTCTGCCTTTCATGAAATTAAAACACCAGGAAATTTGATGAAATTTTAATTTTAGCATGACATGAACACAGCCTAACCTTTCCCTGAAAAATGATATATGTATTAGTAAGGGACATTCTGTCACTCCATCTGACCCCACTTCCACCACTTAGAAACACAGAACTGTACTTTTATACTGACATAAGGAAACCAAAAGATCACCAGGTCATTTTTTTGTTTTCCAAATGAAAACACTGAGAACTGCTTAATTCATGTAGCTTGCTAAAGGTTACACAACTGGTTTGTGGCTAAAACCAAATCTTATGACTTTTAATCCAGTGTCCTTTCCAGCACACTCCTTGCCCTCTCTTTAGTCTGTCAGTATTGCATAAAATAAAGATAGACTTTGTCCCATCCCTGGGCCTTAAAGGCAACTAGGAGGGCAGACACGGGTCTAAACAGTAGGGCATTTTGTGAAGCACTTAATGGTTACTATTTTCTCCTCCTGTATTTAATAATGACAGCAGTCAAGTAGGGCTTGTCCAACTCCCCAGCGCAAGCCAAGAAAGTCCTGTGGCTGGCCACAGTGAAGTGTTTCCAGGGCAACAGACCATTGTCGTACCTTCTGCTACTCTGGAAAAATCAGGGAAATGTGGGCCATGCAGAAGAACGAGGTGCAGATGCCTGAGGACTCTCCTGGTGTAGCTCAGCTCTGGACCCAGGTGCAGGTCCATCTCAATGTCAGAAGCCGATGTGATGACTCTTCAGAAATGTACCAATAGTTTCTCTGATTAAAAAAAAAAAAAAAAGAGTCAGAACCTTTCTGGAGATAAACTTGAGCTTCATTTTTATTCAAATAGTCTAAGACCAATTTAATACTGGCTTCAATAGAATCAAGCACAAGCACTTTGTTGTGCAAAGTGTACCTGAATCTAGCTTTTGATAACTTTCTGTGGAATCTCCACTCTCTGGGAGAGAGTTGGCTTCCCAGGACACACTGGTGGAAGTGCCCATGGCTTGGGAATGCATCTGAACTTAGATCTTAATATCTGTCAGAACTGATGACAGAGTATAAGTGGTGCCAGTGGGTTTCAAGAAGCTACATTTTTGTGCCCAGCTCTGTTCTTCAGAAGTGCAACTCTGCCCTCCCCTATATCCCAAAGATTACAGACAGACTTATTTAAAACATAGCTTCCCCCTTTCACAAAATCCAATCATTTTGTACCTTTAGAGAGGCTTGAATCAATTGATTAAGACTCACATCATAACCCTGGGAAGTTTAGCAGGTGAGAAACAGAAAACCTGAGAACTTATTTATATACTGAGTTGAAAGCCCAGTGAATGTTCTTGTTGTTGAAACTTTAAACCTAACTTAAACTTTTGAATATTCAACTTCATACCTTCTTCGCAAAGCATGACCTCATTTTCTTCATGGGAAAAAATTCTAAAAGTTTCAAAAGTTATTTTTTAAAATAATTTTAATTGCAAATGGATTAGAAACATACGAATTAAGTATCTCTGAAATTGCACGTAGTTGCTAATACCAAAAGGAAAAAGATTAAAACAATTTCTTTCAGACTTCATCAAACCATAAATATCCAAAGTACGCTTTTGAAAAATTTGGCAGGGGAGAGAGGAGCATAAATGCTGTATGATGCCTTATTTTTTATATATAAAATAGAATTAAGGAGAAATTTGTCTTGAATATTTGTGGTGACAACCTCAAATCTGATTTATTCTATTTCCAGAGGGATTTTTTTTCTTTCCTGTTCTGCTTTATGCTAATATATTTTTTTTCTTCTAACCAAATGTATTGTCAGGAGAACCATTAAATGCTGATAGGAAACACGGGTTTGGTCCTAACTTAATTCCAGGGATGAGTGTGGTTTTTAACTTAGATTGCCTACAACCTTTGTTGGATTAAGATCGGTTAAAAGTCTAAACAATCCTGAAACATTACTAGTTCCTTTTAATAGTCCCATACCAGTGATATTGAACACTTCCCTGCTTTGATTTCAGGCTGATTCATTTACATGAAAAGCCTGGTGTGATCTTCCAACCTATCTTTTAGCAATTTTTTTTTACCTTTAAAATTAAATAGAGGCAATCAGGCATTTATTCCGGCATTTCATTTTTCTCCTAGAAGTTTGTTTATTGGTTATTTTTAAGAAACAGTTTTAGAAGACACATCATTAGTTATAATGCTGTTTTTATTATTTTTGTTAAGAAATAATCAACATTTATTAATTCGTTAAGAAATAATCAACATTTATTATTTCGTTAAGAAATAATCAACATTTATTTATTGCCTTCTGAACACCAAATCTGCAAGAGCTTTGTATTTGTTGAGCAGTTGCCTATGGGGGCTTTTCATATGGAATTTTAAATTCAAAAATAAATTCTATTCAAAAGCAAATTTACTGTACCTTTTTTTACCCTCTCCCATTTCCCTAACCCCTAACTCACCACTTGTCATATTTCATAAAACTTCCTACAAATATTTTGATTAATTACACATTGCAGTCAAATACAACATGGGAGGCCAGGGAGAGATGCCTTCCTTAACAATTCAGTGTCTCTCTATAAGAAACAGTGCTATACTTCACCTGCTTATAAGTTCAAAACTTGTTACAGGTAAGGACACCCAGGACATTTTTATTGATCTAAACACCGGTCTGCTCTGCTCCCCTTGTGCATGAGAGGATCATGAGACCAGTTCTTTTAACTGTCTCCCAGGATCAATATCTGAAAGACACAAAACTTGAAGGTTAAAGAAAGATCTGCATATACTGCATATTACCTGCATACAATGCTTTACTTGCATGCGGTGATTTACTAGACAACTTTGGGATGCGGTGTGAGAAAGCCTGATTTCTCTGTTTTGTTTTGTTTTTGTTTGCTTTTTTTTTGAGTAGAAATGAATATAAAACAAAGTAGGCTGAGTATGAAAGTATCAGTGCTAAACTCTCACTGTACCTTACTGATGTGGTTTCAGTCTTCACCAGCATACAGCAATTCTGGACTGTCCAACAGCCAGGCTAAGCCCATGAATAGAGCAACAAGAAAATTAACTTTAAACAAAAATGTTGATATTTTAAAAAGCAGCAATCATCTTGGAGAAATCAGCACTATAAAGGGAACTTTTTTACATATATTTTGTGGTTTAGGATTATTATATTTTAAATTCAATATTTGGGTGTAGGCAACAGGAAAAGTTGGGCACAGTAATAAATTCAGTATTAAAGTTCTCATCATTTCATAGCTATGCAAAATATTTTAAAAATTTCACATGAGACATTTTTTTATGCAATGTGACCTCAACAAGAGATTGTTAGTACTTTCCATAACCTCCATTTTGAAATCAGAGTTGTCTTCAAATTAATTCCCTCTAAGAATTTCTCCTGAGGTACTTTCTACCCCAACACATCCATTCAAACCCAAATACTGTTTCCAGTGTTCAATTACAGCTCCAGAAAATCCCAGGACATCAACTATAAACCAACTAAAATATTGATGGAAATATGAGTTACCATCACTCAACTCTAGCTCAGCTTCACAAATAATATGGGTTTGAGTTATCAGCCAGTTTTCTTAATAGTTTCTTTACTGATATCTTCAGATCATACCATGCTGTGGGTTTGAAGTCTATGAGTGAAGAAGGGAAAGGAAAGAAGATTAAATGCGAAAAGGTTCAAATTGCAATGCAGTTCAGAGACTTCCAGATCAATGGAGAGTTCTCAAGCAAAAGTTGCCCATTAGAGGGTCATACAGGAAAAGTCTAGATATAACACCACTGCTATGCCCAATCATCATCTTAGAGAAGCCCAGAGAAAGCATGGTTTGGGGTAAGTGCCAGGGTGGTTTGAAGCCATGGCTGCTACAGACTGTCAATCAACTATGCTTCCACAGCAACTTATCTTAAAGGGAAATCTAAAAGACACAACTCCATGTTCATAGAGTTTACCCTTTGCCCTGGGAAGATCTAATTTACTATTTATGTTGGGCAAGGACCTTCTCCAGTACATGGTTCTCAGCTTCTGAAGGGAAACTTAGATGAAGAAGGGCAATGAGACAAACCACAGTCCTCTGCTGTAGTTGGTCTAAGGGACACAACTATTAGTCATTCTTCCTCTCTTTTCATCGATTCTAAAATTCCTTCACCTTCAGTCATCAACTTAGAAGGTTTTAGTGGTCAATCTGGTACACTTACATAAACCTTCAATCCTCGGAGGTCTTGTGTCTGGAATTCATGGGTTCTTGGTCTCACTAACTTCAAGAATGAAACCATGGACCCTCTGTGAGTTACAGTTCTTAAAGATGGTGTGTCCGGAATTTGTTCCTTCATACATTCAGATGTGTCTGGAACTTCTCCCTTCTGGTGAGTTCGTGGTCTCACTGTCAGGAGTGAAGCTGTAGACCTTTGTGGTGAGTGTTACAGCTCTTAAAGGCAGCCTGGACCCAAAGAGTGAGCAGCACCAAGATTTATTGTAAAGAGCGAAAAAATGAAGCTTCCACACTGTGGAAGGGTACTTGGCGGGTTGCCACCGCTGGCTGGGGCAGCCCCTGGGCGGTTGATGGGACTGGGCACCAGGGAGCACGGGGTGGCGCTCGTCGGGGAGGCTCGGGTGGCGCGGGAGCCCACTGTAGGGCGGTGGGGAGGGGGGGCAATTCCGGCATGGTGGGCTGCAGGTCCTGAGTCCTGCCCCGCCGGGAGGCAGCTGAGGCCCGGCGAGAACTTGAGAGCAGCGCCGGCAGGCCGGCACCGCTCGGGGACCTGACACAACCACTGCAGCTGCTGGACCGTGTGCTAAGCCCTTTCAATGCTCTGGCCGGCGTGCCAGCCGCTCCAAGTGTGGGTCTCGCTGATCCCGAGCCAGCCCCTGCGCCCGCCGGAACTCACGCTGCCTGCGAGCCCAGTGCGCGGCCCCGGTTCCCGCCTGCGCCTCTCCCTCCACACCTCCCCTGCAAGCAGAGGGAGCCGGTTCGGACTCCGCCAGCCCAGAGAGGGGTTCCCACAGTGCAGTGGTGGGCTGAAGGGCTCCTCAAGCCTGCCAGAGTGGATGCCAAGGCCGAGGAGGCGCTGAGAGTGAGGGCTGCTAGCACATTGTCACCTCTCAGTCTGAGACCTTGATCTGTTTATAATTACAACAGGGCAAGTGAGTACCAAAAAGTACCCTCTTGTATCATGTGGAATCTACATATATAGTCATGCAATGCTTAATGATGGGGACATTTTGAGAAATGTATTATTAGGCAATTTCTTTGTTACATGAATATCATAGAATGTATTAACACAAACCTAGAGGTATAAGCTACTACATACACACCTGGGCTATATGGTATAGCCTGTTCGTCCTAGGCTAAACCTGTACAGCATGTTACTCTACTGAATGCTGTAGTCAGTTGTAATACAGTGGTATTTGTATACCTAAAATATGTAAACATAGAAAAAGTAGTGTAAAAATATGATATAAAAGATTTTTTTTTAAAGTATACCTGTATAGGGCACTTACCATTTATATGGTACTTACCCAGCTTGCAGGAATGAGAATTGCCCTGGATAACTCAGTGAGGGAGTGGTGAGTGAAGGTGAAGGCCTAGGACATTACTACACACTACTGTAGGCTTTATGAACACTATAGACTTAGGCTACACTAAATTTATTTTAAAAGTTCTCTTCTTCAATAATAAATTAACCTTAACTTACTATAATGTTTTGACTTTATAAACATTTAAATTTGTTTTTAGTTTTTGACTGTTTTTAATAACCCTTAGTGTAAAACACAAACATATTATAAAGCTGTACAAAACTATTTTATTTCTTTATATCCTTATTCTCTAAGTATTTTTTCTATTTTTGAATTTTTATTTTACTTTTGAAATATTTTTTAAAAATAACACACAAACACACACATCAGCCTAGGTATACACATGTTCAGAATCACTAATGTTACTATCTTCTATCTCCACATCCTGCTGTATCTTCAAGGAGCAATAACACACATGGAGCTGTCATCTCCTATGATAACAATATCTTCTTGTCAAATATCTCCTGAAGGACCTTCCTGAGGCTATTTTACAGTTAAGTTTTTAAATATAAGTAGAAAAAGTACACTCTAAAATAATGTTAATGGTATAATACACAAATCAGTAAAATAGTCATTTAATATCATTGTCAAGTATTATGTACTGTATATGTAATTGTATCTGCTAGGCTTTTTACAACTGGGAATGCGGCGTATTTGTTAATACTAGCATCACTCATGAAACGTAATGCCTTACAACATCTACAATGTCACTAAGTAATAGGAATTTTTCAACTCCATTATAGGCTTACGAGACTACTCTGGTGTATGTGGTCCATCATTCACTGAAGTGTCACTCTATGGTATATGCCTGTGTTTCTGTCTGTACTCATTGTGTAAAAGCAGCCCTCCTTATCTTGCTGATCAGGGTCAATTATGCCTGGCAAGATGGTGACTCCTCATCTTCTGATCTCTGGATGCAAAAAGTCCAAAGTGTTCTGGAAGCTGCTATAGCTTGTAGATTAATGAGATCCTTGCTATGCCCTCTGGCAAGAATATGCCCTGTTTGAGAACCAGGAACTCTAATTCTAAAGAGTCTGGAACTGCAGGAATGGAAAACACAAAGTCTCCAAGTAGGTCATTGGAAACAATTGTTATAGGGGCCACTCCTGCCTCTGTCTCTTAAATCCCAGATCCATTGCTCTTCCTAGTGGTGACACAGCACCATCTAGACATGCTCATAGTGGGTAGTCCGATCTAACACATATACTACATCATGAAGAACTACACCACATCCTTAAAGAACATTGCCTCTGACTGTGTCTTCAGTAGTCTGCTCCAAAATGGAATAAGACATACTGCTTCTGAATTACACAGTATGTGACATAACCAATGGATCTTTTTGCCCTGGGCCAACCCCTGTACCTCATTTGCTATGTTGATATTCAGCTGAATGCTATATTGTATGAGATTTTTGTCCTTCTATATTAGAATAGTGGTACATGATAAGGCACCACAGGCAGGAAAGGCAAACCCATGCTGAAAACAGCCTTCTATCTTTGTAACAATGTGCTCTTCCTGTAGGATAAAATGGGCTCATTGTAGTTGACTTGCTACCAAGTGGCTGGTTAGTCTCCTCAAAAAATATTGACATTTTCGGGACACAGTATTGGTCTCTGTTGGACATTCAGGGTCAGCAGCTAGATCAACCTTGGTAAATAGGATTTCGTACTGTTGGGCTCATGTGGACTTTTATCTCTGCTACCATAGCGACAAAATTCATTTATCCATTGTGGCAGTTTCAGTGTGACCAGTGACCACAGTTATATCAATTAGGTGGTTTGTGTTGTTTACCTGGTGGTTCTGTGTCTTTTCTATGGTTATTTTTTTGTATTATCTTGTAACTTGTTTCTGTTTTTGTTTTGCTGGGGAGGTGTTCATGTTTGTACAAAAACTTCCCAGTCATGTCTACTTCCATGTATCCATTCACATGTTTATATCTCTTCTTCCTTGTCCAATTTTCTTTTTCTTTTATTTATTTTTTTAATTAAAAAAAGTTTTTAAAATTAATTATACTTTATGTCCTTTTCCTTCTGTGTCATCCCTGAACATCTGGCAAGGCCACTGGCCATTGCCTCGCCATCACAGGGTATTTATTTTTTCACACAAAGTAGATAATCAAATGTACCACTTGTCTTCCACTCTGTAATAAAGAGGCTGATACCATTTTTGATGTTCTACTGCTGACGTCTTTTAAGTATCATCACTCCCTCTTCCCCTTTCACCTCACACCTGGGCAGGCTGATGAACAAATCCAAATGGTGCTTCCCTTGTGCTGGTGGGAAGTTCAAACTATTTAAGACCTGGTCTACATGCAGGAATCCTTGTTGCACTCCCTGCTTTCTCCATCCATTTTCAGACCTGCTTAGAAGCCTTTCCTGCTCTCCCTAGAAAGCTTCATTATGTGAATAATAAAATTTTCACACACTTTCCATGTGTATTACATCACCAGTTTCTACATTCAAACCTAATTCTGAATGAGGTGTGCATTTCACTTTTGTGGGGTAATCACAAGACACCCATTGAGAAGATGTTTCCTTTCCACTGTCTGTCAAGGCCACCTATGATTATGGCAGGAAAGCAACTGCTGATCACTTGACTTGCACCCTGATACCAACCTATCCCATCCACAGACTAAACTTAGATGTTTTTTGTTCTTCTTCTATTGATCAAACATGTCCCCCATATGGTCTTACATATGAGCTCAAGAAAGGTATTGGTGCAACAGTAATGGGTGTCATGTGAATTGAGACAAATTGTTCACACAACTTACTTGTCCCTTCTGCTACTACTTGGTCTTGATCTCAGAGGTATCATTTCCAATTCATGGTGAATTTCTGCTGGACCTGTTTGACTGTAAGCTTGGTAGATCCAAAAGAACCCAGCAGTGTGATATGCATGGTCACTTGGTGCCTCATATTTAACCAACTGATCTATACCAAGGACAAATAATATATCAGAAAATATTTTCCAAAAGTGTATATTTCTTTATTGTTGATGGTGTAGCCTTGCTCCTGAATCCCAAGGGCTTGCTTTGGGACTCTTGCACTGCAGCTTGCCGTAATCCTCAAATTGTATGTTTCCCCATTGCAGATACTTGCAACACCATAGGTCTACAAGATTGTAATCCCAAGTGACAAAGCAGCTTACTCTACAGTCTGGACCTGCTGAAGAGCCCTTTCCTGCTGGCAACCCCTATGTCATTCAGTACATGGGCCAAGCTGTGTAACTAGGTGTGGAATGTGTGGCCTCCAAAACTCACAAAGCCTTACCAGGAGCCATTCTTCCCTTTGGTGGTAGAGATGCAAGATGGAGTAATTTGTCTTTTATTTTTAAGGGATACTTGACATTCCCCTGAGATCCCCAAGGATGTCACTGAAGTTGCAGTTCTCCTAATTATTGAAGGGCCTATCTTCCACCCTCTGGAACTTTCCTGTTAGCGAAGTATCTCCCTCATGTTAGCCACCGTTTGCCCATTTTGCCCAGTCAGTCTGTTTCACTGATGTAACAGATCAGTATGGTGTTGGCCAGTGTCCAGATGGTGTAGACCTCCTCAGACTATATTAGGACAGAAAATGAGAGAGTTAACACTGGAGCAAAACTGTAAATGAATATTGCCATCCCTTCTGTGTGAATGTGAACTGTTTCTGACTCTCATTTCTGGTGAGAAATAAATGCATTTGTCAAATCTATTATAGCATAATATACAATACATTTGTAATCTATTCTACAATGATACCATATCCAGCACAACAGCTATTATCAGGCTTACAAATTGGTAGATCTTGTGCAAGTCCATTGTAATTTTGGAGGTCCCATCTAGTTTCTATAGAGGCCAGACTGGCACATTAAAAGGTGTAAGTTAGGAACCACTATCCCTATACCTTTAGATCTTTAATAGTAGCAGTAAGTACAGCACCTAGCCCAGGATAGATATTTTTTACAAACTAGCTTGAATGGAGTGTGTGGGGGTAAGTTTCACAGGTTTGTACTAAGCCTTCCCCAGTATAATAGCTCTCACCCCATAGACCAGGGCTTCATATGCGTATTACTCCAACTGTCAACTATGCCAATTTGCGATAAGGCACTTGGCACGGAAATGCCTACCAGCTGCATTTGTAACCTCAGTGGATCCATTGAAGCCAGTCCATGTTCAGGACTCCATTGATTACCTCAGTGGGCTATCATGATGCCTTGGGCCTATGGGTGTCAATATCCAATAATCTTCAAAATACCTGGCTAACCATCTTTCTCCAGTTTATACTCACCTGAGTTAATGGCCATAGATCCCTTTGGAGAAGGACTGCGGACATGTACTTGCAGTTGGGTTGCATGTGCATTATCCTGGAGGCCTGATACCTTTTTAATCAATAAATTCCAGATCTTTAATTTGGCTTAGGTTAGGAACTGGGCATGTAATTGTGACTTTTTTTGGTGAGGTCTCCCACTCCTCTCGTCTTACTCTGATTTCAGATGTTAAGCAGTACCTTCATTGGCTGCACATCTCATTTGCCTCAAAGGATGCCATGCTTCATTAACCAGCTCTACAAGTCCCTAAAGGTTGAACTCCCTTGACTGCCCCTTTGATACTGGTGATTACTGATGGAAATTCCAGTCCACTAGCTTCTGGCACATAAGTCCTGCCACATGGTCTCTATTACTTAAGGGAACCATCACCACCATGGCTATTAAACCCAGCTCTATGAATGCCTCTCTGAGTTAGTTCCCTGGGGCTTGTATAACAAAGTACCCCAAACTGGGGAGCAGGGTCAGGCTCCCTCTGAAACCTATAGGGGAATCTTTCCTTGGCTCTTTCTAGCTTCTGGTAGTTTGCAGTCATATTGTATTAGAGCCCACCCTCATGACCTCATTTTCACTTGATCACCTCTGTAAACACCCAGTTGCCAAATAAGCTCACATTTTGAGGTAATGGGGGTTAGGAATTTAGCATATTTTTGTGGGGTGAGACACACTTCAGCTTATAATACTCTCCTACCATCACCCCTGACCTGCGGAGAAAGCGGCCGTCAAATGCAACTGTATTATGATCACAGAATACACTCTCACAAATACATTTATGTTGTCCACGGTGAATGGTGTATCCTCTAGGCCCCTCCATAGCATAATCCTCTGTTAAGTATTCTGACCTGACAAAATGTATCCATTCCAGCACGATCACTTTCCTTAGCTTGTTAATCCTTCCCCTGCCATCTATCAGGACAAACTCAGGCAGGAGTTTGCTCAGCAATAGCCACCTCTTCTCCAGGATTTTACAAGCCACCCATAAACTAGGGTCTTTCCCTAGGGAGTTGAAGCCCAAGTCCCAAGGGGCTCTAAACTGTTGAACTGTTGCTTATCTAGTCTTTCATTTTGAGTCTTTTTTATCAAGAACCCTTAAAATCCTACCCCAAGGAGTACTTCTTTGGCTCCTGCTAATACATCTCAGCTAATTCTTAGGCTCTTTGAGGTTTGATATCTTACCTTTTTAAAAGGCTTGGAATATCGTCAGCCAAGCTATGCTAGAATTTCACCCAGCTAATCAGATTGGCAGTGAGGAGACGATATGGAGGCTGCTCCCAAGAGGGCCAACTGTTGCTCTATGAGGAAGAATGCTAAGTGATATAGTTTGTCTGTGTCTCCATCCATATCTCATCTTGGATTGTAGCTCCCATAATTCCCACGTGTAGTGGCAGAGACCAGTGGGAGGTACTTGAATCATGGCAGTGAGTTTTTCCCGTGCTATTCTCGTGATCGTGAGTGAATCACATTGGATCTGATGGTTTTATAGAGGGCAGTTTCCCTGCACACACTCTTGCCTGCCACCATGTAAGACGTGCCTTTGCTCCTCCTCTGCTTTCTGCCATGATTGTGAGGCCTCCCCAGCCATGTGAAACCGTGAGTCCAGTAAACCTCTTTTTCCTTATAAATTACCAAGTCTCCAATATGTCTTTATTAGCAGCATGAGAACAGACTAATACACTAAGCAAGATCTTTCCTTATGGGAGAAAATTTAGCTTATACTAGGGAGGAATGGCATGCCTTATAAGCTCTGAGATTTCAGGGGGTAGGGAGTTGCACAGTCAGAATCCTTGGAGGACATATATGCAGAAGTCCTTAAATGTTGTTTTAAGATCCCAGGTTTTCCCAATAAGAATTTTGCGCAAGAGTCCTGTTGCCTTGGCTGAACATTTAAACACCTCTGGAGTTCCGTAACTCTATTAAGCTATGGAAAAAGTACCTCTGGTTCTCATTGTTTAACTATGTCCCATTATTCCTATGAAAGGAATCAATAATACTTGGTAATAACTGGCCAGTTCTGCTCCTCTAATAAGAATTGTTCTCCCCCATACCTCTCGAATACCTGAAGAATCACTTCAGGAAGGGGTCTTCTCTCTCTTAGTACATTTTCCAAGATCAGCACTAGTGAAATTTTTAGCAGTTTGGCAACCAGTTTGTGCCAAGAGCTGGCCATGCTCCACATTCTACTCAGGGTGGGTGTCCTCATTGCTCTCTGGGTGGTAAGGGAGCCAGTCCCAGCCATAACTTCCAGTAGCACCTGTGCCGGTTCATGTCTCTCAAGAAGCATTTGATGTCAAGAGTGAATCTCTGAAGCTTAAGTGGTAGGGGTAGAAGAAGGCAAGACTTGCATTCTAGCACAATGCAGGTATAAAGTTTGTGAAAGGAGAATGGGGAGAAAGGAGAACTTGTAGACTGAGGGCAGTTCTGAGAAAGTCTTGGCCAGAGTGATAAGAAGTTCCCCAGCAAAAGTTGCTTATTAGAGTCTAGCACTGGCAAGAATGTCCTGGCTCAAGAATTCCCACTATGCTCATTCGTGGGTTAGGAGAAAGATGGCCTCAATAGAAAGGACACAGTGGGCCTCAACAGAAAGGACACAGTGGATCTCAAGGTACTACAGGTGGAGGCTACTATTAGATAAGTCACCCCACAGAAGATTCTCTTGAAGGGAGAGCTGAGTGGCTTACATTCATGCCAGCACACCCTTGAATATTGATAAAGCCTGAGTCTTTATTTTGGAGCCTGAAGTTCACTGAAGTGTCTTAAAATAAATATTTCTTTGGAATACTTGTTGCTTTGGCTTAATTCAGCTCCTATAATTGCATTAAACTAGATTCACCTCTCTTCCCTGTGTAAATAACATTGATGTTAGACCTTCCAAACTTACCTTGCTCTGAAACTTTCTTCTACCTCTTATATCTGACACCAACTCTCTGTTAAGAAAACAAATTCAACAGCAGTGACAAAATATGTTTCGATATTCACCCTCCTTAGGGTGTTACATATGATGCTATTCCAGGATTCCAGTTTTTCTACCGAGTTTCAAACATCCTTTTGAGGAGTCATCTCTCTAAGTCATGTCTCCTGTGGCCTTTTCTTCTATGTTGGCATGAAAACTAAAAGCTACATGCATTTTGGGTGAGGGGTAGCAGAAGGGATACTGCAACATTTGGAAAAAATGGGGTTAATTCCAAATATAAAAATAATATTGGGTGGGAATTTTCAAATATTTTTACTCCCCATATGTTATCAGTTCAGTTAATTAATACTAGCTACCAAATCATACAAGCCCCCAAATCTCTATAGCTTAATACAATAAAAGTTATCCAACATAGTTTAGCAGAAAGCTATTTTCCATTTGACAATTAAAGGATTGAGGCTTTTTTTTATGTCCCTTTATCATCATATAATTTTCAAATTGGTTGTAGCAGAGAAAGAGAGTAGGAGGGACACTAGCTCCTAAATGTCCTGAACAAGAAGTGATAGAAAATTTCCACTCACATTTTCATCTGCCAAAACTCACTTCTATGTCCCCAGCCTAACTGCAAAGAAGGTGAGGGAATGTAAATGAGTGTGGTGACCCATGCTGAGCATGATTTGTTTTTGCACACCATGCCAATTTTGCACTATCCTCATCCCAGACTGGGTGACTGACCCTCTGTATTTTTTTTCTTCATTTCATAGCCCCTGAAATATCTCCATATGCATGTATTCTCTGCCTTGCCAGGAAAGAAAGAACAAACATTTGTAGAAAGAATGAGATATTTCTAGAGATACCGTTAGTTTAAAATATTCATCTAAGTTTCATAAGTTTCCTGATGTCAGTATCAGTCTGTATGTTTTCAAAGTTTTTGGTGTTTCTTCTTTTTCCAAATGTCTTATTTGAAGAATTACATACTTGAATCAAAAGGAACAGCACAATAAGGGTGGAAAAAATTAAATGGTTCTCCTTAAAATATATTCTACAATGCTGATAGATATGCAAACAAATGGATGATATAAAAATATATTATTACATTCTCTATGTTTTAAAAGTTGAACATAGATGATAACTCCAGTCTTTTTAATAGAATAAACTTTTTGAATTTGCTTATTTCACAGCAGATTTAAAAATCTGTTTTACTGAATGTGTTAGCTCACTATTGCTGCTTTAACAAATTACTACAGACTTAGTGACCTAAAACAACACAGATTTATTCTCCTATCTCAGTAGAGGTAAGACATTTAGAATGAGTCTTATGGGGCTAAAATCAGCAGAACTGGTCCTTTCTGGAGGATTCCAGAAGAAAAATCAATTTCCCAACTCTCATAACTTCCAGAGACCACTAGCATTCTTTGGTTTATTGTTTCATCATACCAGTCTCTGCTTGTCTTTACATAGCCTTCTTTGTCCTTAATTCTCCTACCTCCCCCTAATAAGAATTCTTGCAATAATATTGGGGGCACTCAGATAATCAAGGGTAATCCCCCGAATCTCAGCATACTTAATTTAATCACATCTGCAAAGTTTCTTTTATTATGTAAGGCAATTATTCACAGACTTATTCTTATAGATATTACATTCTTATCGATAGCCTGTGCTTATCAATCAGCTGAATGAATATAGGGATATAATCTATAGTAATGATATAATAGATTATCTTCATGAAATGAAATGACTGATGGCAGTAGCAAAACCTTCTTCAACACTAGTCAACTATGAATTTATTAATGAATACCCATGTAAAAGGTAGTATTGATCACCTAGGAGAGGTAGAGCAAATTTGTATAGAGGTCAAGGAACTTTTTGGAAATAAAGAGATCAAGATCTTCACAACTTCCCTATTGAGGATGAATATTCATTTTTCTCTGATGTACAAAGACCTCTAGACAACAGAGGTCCACAGGTAGGATAGAGTCTTCAGGGGCACCATATTTGAGGTGGCAACATATTAGAAGCAATAAAAATAACTGACCTTCTAGAGGAAGAATTTAATGTTTAATGTAAATCACAAATACTTCCAGGTATAGTGACAAACTGGATAATCTAGAGGCAAAGAAATTACATGAGCCCAGTAAGGTAAAACTTTGTGAATAGATGTGATTTCTTTCTGGACATTAATCTGATCTTTCTAAACCTAGATCTGTTTTTTCCTTTTTAAATGTCATGTCCCCTAATATTTTCTATGACCTAATTGTTACCATTGTAGTGGTGTTGCTGTAGAACTACTCTGAATTCTTTTAACCAATGTAATGGAATTATAATGGCATTATAATGGGCTCCCGATAATTTCTTTTTACTATTGTAATGCTGTCATAATGGCATTGTAAAGGGTTCTCCATAAACATATACTGAAATCATTTTGCCACCATCATGACAGTGAAATGAGTCCCCATAGAGTTTATTTGAAATTGTTTTGCTCTTATAATGGCATTATTAATGCAGTCTCCATAGACTTACAGGGAAATTGTTTGACCATCATAATGTGGTCTTCATAGACTTACAATAAAATTGCTTACCAGTGTAATGTGGCTTCCATTAACTTGCACTAAAATCATTTTCCTACCATAATGGCATTATAATAGGGTATCCATGAACTTAAGCTACCAAAGTTTGGTTCTCTTGATATCATCATAGCAGCATGTTACAAAGACAGTTAAAGTAATGTTGATGCTCTGTTGTGTCATAAGCAAAGACTATAAGTAATGCGCATCTATTTTTCACACTTAAGTATCATGTGGTTTCTCCTTTAAAAGTAATGTACTGACCACAGCATACTTTATAAACCAACAACAATCACTTCTCAAATAACTACATGAGAGAGCCCTAGATTCTGAGTGCAGAAGATCTCAAGTCATGCATACCCTATATAAATTCTAATGGTTTTATTAATCTATTTTTTCTCCTCTAAAAAAAAGTGTGATACATTTTTCTCCAGTTCCTTCAAAAAATAGAAACATTGTTTTTATAAATACTTTTTCATTCTACAATTTATGATGTTTTGTGAGATTCGTATGAAGTACAAATCAATACTTTCTAGTTCTTAATATGATCATGTGAAGTGTATGATATTTATATAGAGTTTTTATAACCTTGGTCCCTTTTATTTAAGAGATAATACAGACAACTCACTGGGAATGAATGGATATACTATAAAGGCAGATTAAAAGCATATAATAAATAGAGTGGATTAAATATTTACCGGATGAACAGGCCTCATATTAGGTGCATTAGTAGGAGATGTAGGCAGGATGAAGGGTGTGATGTTGAGGGAATTTTATTTTTTCATAGGATGTGACTAGGTTACCAGTAATGTAACTTTGCAAACAGCTTTTGGGAATTATTTACTAGCTGGGAAAATTTTAATCAATCCTTCTCTGAATTAGCAACAGCTTATTGAAGATATGTATTATTTTAAGGAAGCACAACTTGTTCTGCTTATATTATTAAAATTTATTTATGTTGCTTTTAATACTCTATTGTCCGCTCCATCTGATTTCCTTTAGATACACCCATGAGTTCTCATATAAGAAAGCAAACCTATGCGATTAGGTATGGGGATATGACACATAATTCAGATAAAACTGTTGAAGAAAAAAAGCAAGAGTCTGTATTGTACGAGTCACTAGCCACTTCTTTATTGTGGTGTAAAGGGAAAATTGCCTTGGAGGAGTTTCTTTTTTGATTCTAGAATGTCTCTCCAAGGTCTCCTCTTCTATTATAAATATGAAACAAGTATGAATCAATTGCCCTGGAAGCGTATACACGATTTCCTTTTTGGGTAAAAATTGTCCTTCTGAATGCCTGCTTAGTAGGTAGTGTTTATCAGTGGGAAGAAGATGGAAACGTTTGTACAGGGATCAAGAAACCTTTTGAGAAGAGAGCAAGAACTTCACCATGTTCCTTTCGAGGTTTAGTAGAATCTCATCATTTTTAACAGATTTTTATGGTTAGACAGCAGAGGTCCACAGGTAGGAGAGATTCCCCAGAGGCATCTCAGTAGGAACAAGCAACATAGAGTGTCTGAAGTGGTGACTGATTTCAGTCCCCAAACCTATATGCCCTTGGGTTGGAGAACAAAGGCAGTGGGGATTTTTTTCTCAAGCTACCAGTCACTGCCAATACTGGATGTGCTTTAAGAAAATGAGTGTTATTTAATAGTAATAAAATAATAATAGTGTAGTATTGTGTCAAGGATTTTTCTGTGTACCTTACACAAATCATCCCAAAACAACTATGAAGTAGACATTTTCAGATATACATTTTACCATAGAAAAACTGAGAGGATAAATGACTTGACCAAGGTCACACAGCCATTAAATAGTTGAGGCATAAATTACCTGATGCAGTTTGATTCTGCTGTCTATCTATGTTGGCACTACAACATTGTGGGAGCTCAATCTTGAGGCCTCTTTTTTCCTACCATACTGACAGAGTGGTATTTTACTCCCAGTACAGAGATTCAGTAAGGTAGGAGTGATTTGAGAACTGGCCCTTAATATTATAGTGGTATAAGGAAAAATTCTGGAAATAAACTTCCTGCCCTTTAGATCCTAAGAAAGTGTTGCCAGGATGGTAGTGGCATCATCAGAGTAGCAGATGAATTTCATATCCCAATGTGTGTATCCACTTGTATTCTACAATGACCAATGTGGCTGAGAACAGTGATTGCAGCAGAAATTGGGGAACATCCTTCTATTAAATTGATCATATTTTTCTATTTATTTCCCCAAAGTGTGAAACAAAACTGGTCCCCTTAGAATGATAAAGTCTCCAGAGTTCTGGAAATATTCAGGGAGTTTGAAGAGTCCCAAGAGAGATACTTGAGCTCCTGCCGATGGGCATGGGAAGGCTCTAGAGATTAATTTTAGTACTAAAAATAGAAATGACCTCATTTATATTATAAGCTCATGAAACAGGTCATTTTATGCATTCTGCAAAGACCTCTAGATTAACATATACCAGCCAGATTTCAGAAAATAAAAATGTAATCAATGATTTTCTCAGAATTATTTAATGAAAGCCACTAGTTTTTACTGTCAAGCTTAGGTTACAAATTTATGACTAAAACAGAAAACAAATCACATTGGTCACAGGTCGGTAACAAAATAACATCAGGATAAAGTTAAGAAAATAACTGAGTCCTAATTATAATATGGCTTCCACATAATTTATATTTAAAATGATAAAAACAAACATTTATGATCCTTAACATTCTATCATTTACTTTTGTAAAAAGATTAACATCAACACTAAGGATACCATCATTCCTTAACTCAGCAAGGGATTTATAGATTGCTGTAAAGAACTCTCAGACTATCAGAATAGGGATCAGACAAGGGAAATAATAGAACCTACCTCATAGATTTGTTGTAAGAATTAAAAGAGAGAATTCACTTATAGTATTTAGCATGCTACTTGAAACTTAGTAAGCATCGCATAGATACTGTCTCTTATAGTTTTTATTGTTGTTTTCTTGTTGCCATTTGTTAATAAACCACATGGCATTGGACAAATCACTTCATTTCCCTGTATCATAAGTGCCCTATGTACAAAAGGAGCAAATCAAATTAGAGGACTTCCAGACCATTCTTAATTAAAGCTGTTTGAATATTTGAACACATAAATATACACTGGAGGAATTCTGATGGCAACATTTTCTGAAAATTTTCATAAGATAAACTCAATATTGTTTAGGCACAGATAGTAGAACTATCGTAAAAAATGTTTAAAGATACAACTTTGAGTGGTTTAGACCTTTTGCTAGAAAGGCAATAGGAGTGACTTGTTGGATAGCAGTCAACGATAAGGACTCAGAGAGTAAAGATCATTATGCACCTACAAAATAAAAAAAGTTGGTGACTAAATAGCAAGAATTACTGGCAAACACTGGCTAATAATGGAACAGGTTTGTCAGTAACCTCTGTAAGACTCTGGAATAGCAACATTATCAGCAGAATCCTCTTCAAATAAAAATATTTTTATGGTTAGTAAAGCAAGTTATATCATGAGTTGTGGAATATCAGAACCTTTAAGAGGAAGACTTCTGATTTATTTATTATTTATTTATTTTTGAGACGAGGTCTCACTCAGTTGCCTTGACTGAAGTGCTGTGTTGTGATCTCAGCTCACTATATCCTTCAACTCTCAGGCTCAAGTGATCCTCCCACTTCAGCCTCCCAAGTAGTTGGGACCACAGGTACATACCACCACACCATACTAATTTTTTTTTTTTAAATGTTAGTAGAGATGGGGATCTCCCTGTGTTGCACAGGCTGGTCTCAAACTCCTTGGCTCTAAGCAGTTCTCCCGCCTCAGTCTTCCAAAGTGCTAGGGTAGAGATACTTTGATATGAAAAGAAAATAGTTTTGGGTCAGTCAACACCTTATACTGGGATTGTTGACCAAAGAGCTGTATCAAAGTGCTATAGAAAAGTAAAAGTTAAATGTGGTCAGACCAGATATTGAGATAAATATTAAGTAAGTAGAGTTCAATAGAAATGAAAAACTAGGATCAATCTTATTGATAAAACAGGGGGAACATGAGATACACTAAGGAATAGCCACAGTTCTTGACCTTGACAACTGCCAAACTTTCTTACTTACATGGTTTCTATTTTCTTATTTTGGTATAACTGCATTATTCCAACAGGCAGAGCAAACCTTTGGAAAAAGTGGGGTGAGAAAAATTGTGTTTGGCTTTTTAACTAAATTGAAACCTTATACTTAGATCTAAAAGATAGAATTGTGATCTAAGATCATGTTCCTAGACCTATGGACACGTTCTTCTCTCTGTAGAGGTGCCTAAGAAAATTATCAGACATGGTGGGAGGATGTGATGGCGTTAGTGACAGAAAGTTTCCAGCCCCAACCCCTAAGTCCGTAGAGTTGTTACGTGTCCTAAAGTTTTTCCTTTAAAAAAAAATTATTTCAGCTATCTCAGTTTTGACTCACAATAAAGAATAACAAAGAATATATTGACTAACAATACATCACCTGCCCACAACTGCCTTGTCTCTAAATTCCTTTAGTCATCTGATCTTTTCCTTAATCAGCTCTTCTTAGTCATCTCAACTATTATTACTCATTTCAAGATTTATGCTTTCTAAACAGAAAAATTATGGGATATTTTAAGGAATGATTTTTATAGCCCTTCAATGGGTTATCACAACTCACAGTTTTAGTAGAATGGGCATTTTTGCTGCTGCAGCATAAACAAATAACTTACCATTTAATATGTCATTACTTAGTCCTAATTGTTCAAACACTATGCTTTGATTGAAAAGATTACTGTATCCTTACTCTTAAGTAAGAATACAAACAATATTATTGTTTTTTTCAGAATAAATTTTCATATGTATACTTTTAATTGAGGAATAAATATATATAGTGATGGATAGAAAGTAAGTCTGAAGTGTACAGCTCAATTGACACCCATGGTGTGTCTCTGTGTGTGTGTGTGTGTGTGTGTGTAGGGGGAGAGGGGATGTGTGGGTGGGTGGGTAGTGGTTAAATGGATACACACACACATACACAGTATACACACTTCACAGACAGTTATCCATCATCATATCTGTGACAGTTATCCACATTTCTGTAAAAAGCAGTAATTTGATTTTTTCATGGCCATGTAAGATTCTATGGCATGAAGAGAACAAAAAGTATTGCTCCAGTGTATTGTTAATGGAAATTTGGACTGCTATAAGCATTCATGCTCAAATCTTCATGTAAATACATGCTTTCATTTCTCTTAAGTCTATGGCTTGGAATAGAATTCCTGGGTGATGGAGCACTATATGTTTAGCTTTAGTAGATACTGACAAATAGTTTTATAATGTAATTGAAGTAATTTAGATTCCCACTAGTGTAGAATTCCAGTTGCTGCAAATTCTTCCCAATGCTAAGTATCATGAATATTTTTTATTTTCATCATTGTTGTATTTTCTTCTTATGCACATTTCATGTGCATTTCCATGATTTACAATATTGAATTCCAAAATCTATAATTGAAATTGTTTATTTCTATAGTTTACTAGCTTCCTTAGGAAAAATGGTACAATTATTTACAAAACAAGACTAAAGTTTTCCAACGTTAAATTGGTGGGACTTGGGAACTAGGTTTAATTCTACCTGTGCTTACAACTAGTAGTGTGATCTCAGGCAATTCATTTTTCTTATCTGGCTCTTGCACTTCTCACCTGTAAATTAAGGGTTTGGTTGTCAGATTGATTATATTTCTAATATATCTGACTTAATGCATATTTAGTTATCCATCTTAGTCTGAAATTCTGGTCAAAAAGGGTCCCTGTCTCTCGTCACTGGGGAGCAAGACTCATACAGACAAAATAAACAATTATTCTAGGTCATTTTAAATCTAGATTTATAATTTCTTTCGATTTGCCTAGATTTTTAATCCTATTTCTTAGTAGAAACTGGAAGGGTCTACTGATCTGAGTTACTATTCATTTTTGCAGGATTGTTTCCTGTCAGAATCCCCAAGAAACTCCTTCTGGGTCCTCTTGGCAGAGGGACTTTGCTCCAGGGCTACCAGCTTTCTCTCATTTGTGCTGACACAGCTCTCCTGTCAGATCTAAATCTTAAAAAGGGCTGTGCCCTTACCAAAATAAATGGCTTCCCATCTGCTCAGGGAAATTCCATAGCTCAGAAATGTGCACATCATGTAGTTAGAGTAGCAAAAATAATTTCTTGCTATATGTGTTTAGAGGAATTTTAATCAAATTACTGTAAGAATTTTCATTCTTATTTGTGTTTGAACTACAACTACAAAGAAGAACATCGTTTTTCCCCTTTTATCCAAACCCAAATAAATGGTGATTGATAGCCTAAGCCATTCATATTTTTTCTGCTAAGATTTATTTAAATTTATTTAATTCTACAAGACTATGATTCTACTGGAGACTACACTTTTTAGTGTCAAAATTGCCACCAAATATAAAGTTAGTCCCTTGTAAAAGCTGAAATAACTCTTCAGAGCCATTAGATTTCTGGTTAGTTTAGTGAAGCCATTGTTTACACTGAAGTAATTTGCTGCATTTCAGAGAGAGATTGTGGCAACTAGGCCTTGATTCACGGAAAGATTGGGCTTCTTGACTTATATGACCTGCCATTAGCATTTGAAGGCTTATCAGCTTCTTAATCAGATAATAGTCTTACTTGGTAATGACATATGATTAATAGTCTGTCACATTTTTTACTTTTGGTAAGATCATTATTTATCAAAGTATTATTGATTTATGAATTAGCAACATTAAACCCCTTGGTAAGATACTATTATATTATGTTCCTGAGAATACAATAGTAAGAACACAGAAAAGTCGTCTTTTCTTTGTACTGGTGGGGTTTAGAGTCTTGCAGGTGTCACTGTGAAAAATAAATCTTACATTTCAAATCTTAAACATCCAAGAACATGAATTAGATGGCTTAATGGAGTAATCTAAGTTTCACAAATTATTAGAGTTTCCAAAGGACCTTTGACCTACAGACAGAAGAATTAGTTTCAGGCATCTTTTTTTCTTCTACAAATATTTTTGCTTCATTTGATTTATCTGAAATTGTTATATGCCACGTGGAGCCAGGAGTGAAGGCAACAGATGTGCCTGTTGTCCTCTGGAGTTTCTGACCCATTGTTATCTTAAATTCTGCTTGGAAAATTCCCTTAATGGCTAAGATCCTGGGTCACTACTAAATTATTACCACAGTTTTAATCTTCATTTAAATGATCATTCTCATATGTATCTTTCTCCCTGGAAGCTTAGGACCTAGTTCTTTCTTTCCTTTAAAACTATAAATAGGGAGTGTGTGTGTGTGTGTGTGTGTCGTGTACTTGAGATTATTTGGTTTGTCAAGCATATATACAGGTTGGAGGGAAATGGAATGAGAGAATATTTCTTACATCTTTACATATGACCTAATAGACTTGCATATTAGTTATAACTTGCTCACCTGTGTCTCATGCATACCAGTATATGGTGTGGTTTACACTACTAGTGTTAAAGTTAAAAAACTACTTTGGGTATTTACCCAAAGGATTATAAATTATTCTACTATCAAGACACATGCACATGTATGTTTATTGCAGCACTATTCACAATAGCAAAGACTTGGAACCAACCCAAATGTCCATCAATTTAGACTAGATAAAGAAAATGTGGCACCTATACACCATGGAATTCTATGCAGCCATAAAAAAGGATGAGTTCACGTGTTTTGCAGGGACATGGATGAAGCTGGAAACCATCATTCTCAACAAACTAACACAGCAACAGAAAACCATACACCACATGTTCTCACTCGTAAGTGGAAGTTGAACAATGAGAACATATGGGCACAGGGAGGGGAACATCACACACCAGGGCCTGTCAGGGGTTGGGGGGCTAGGGGCGGGATAGCATCAGAAGAAATGCCTAATGTAGATGATGGATTGATGGGTGCAGCAAACGATCATGGCAGACCTATACCTATGTAACAAACCTGCAAGTTCTGAACATGTATTCTAGAACTTAAAGTATAATAAATAAATAAATAAACATTATTAAAATAAAAAAACTACTTTGGATTCTAGCTCTGCCATTCAATACTTTAGTGACCTTAATCAGTTTATTCCTTGTCTCTGAACTTGAATGATCTTATCTATAAAATGAAGAAAATAATTTCCATTGTACGCTTAATCAAAGTTTAAAAACAGGAAATTGGATTGCATAGGAGATTCAGGGCAATAATTTTAGTTATGTAGCAGGAACAACCTTCTATTTAATAAAAGAAGCTAATACTACAGTTTCTTCTCATTATTGTGGACATTGACAGCTGGTAGAAGAGGAAGAAAAAGTGCTGCCTGCTCACAACCAGTAGAATATGATAAAAGATCTGCCATCTTCTCTGTTCTTTGCCAGTGATCATTTGTTCAAAACATTCTTTGTTGTTTGCCAGGCATCAAATCACACTTTCAGCATAAACACAGTATCTGGATGGCTGGGCACAACTGCTCCAGAAATATACCTTCTTTCATAGAGGGAAGGCTTTCACAAAGTTCCCTCAACCATGCTTCACTTCACTATCGAATATTTTCTTTCCCTATGGGTCAGTTATCCCATTTCACTAATGAGGCATAGATAGGCTAAATGATATTATTCAGGCACAAATGATGATTAGATGGCAGAGCCGGAATTAGAACCCATTAGGTGCTTTACTTCCAGGTCTTGTCTCATGTCATTGAGTTAGGCTTGTGTTCCATTTCAGCTCAGATTTCTTATTTACAGTAGATATTTTTTGTTGTCTGGAATTTCAAAAATTAGCCCTTTGACCTCTTAGAAACAGGTTTAAGTGATTGTAGCACTTTTGCCTCAGTACACTTTTATTTTTACTTAATCAATTCATCAAGACCTTCTATTGTTAGCAGAAGAAAGACAGAGACCAAAACTTTCACAGCAGCTCTAAATATTCAATTATTCATCAGAAGTGGAAGCAAAATAGACACAACCAGAATTATCATGATTTAACAAGTGAGCTACTCTAGATCGGAGCATGGAAAGAATATGCCTGTGTGGCAAAAGCAAAAAATATAGAATTTGATTCCATAATTCTGTATTTTTCCCATGAAAGTTTTATTTTCCACACGCATCTAGTTACAGACAGACTTGTCTACATCAATTAGAACTAAATTCAGCTGCATACAACAGAAAATCCAAAAATAGTAGTGATTAAATACAACAAAATTTATTCTTCCAAATACAAGAGAGTCAGGAGTAGGCAGTCCAGGTGTGTCAATTGACACCATGGGATCGTCAGAAAATCTCCTTCTCTCCCTTTTTCTGCTCCATCATCCTCGGTGTGTGGTTTTCATCCTTAATGTTGCCTCATGATCTGAGTGACTGCTCCAGTTCTCATGTCATTGTTCCTGGCAGTTGGAAGGAATGAGACAAGAAGGCCGGAAAAGTGTGCACTAACTGTCCATATTCCTTTTGAAGGAGTCCTCCTGCACGTTCCACACAACAACTTCCATTTATGTCACCATAGCCAGATTTTATTATCATCACCACTTTTAGTTGTGTGGATATTTGAGCTTCTACTTGTTTGTTTCTGTTTTCTTATGTTTCATTCTGTTCTGTTGTTCTACTTTTATGCTGGCCATGTTGCCTCTGAGACTATTATAAGCTTTCATATAGTAAGGAAAACGGCAGAATGGTTATTCAATAGACAGTTTGCAGCATCTGACTCAGTGTTTAAAGCATGCATGGAGTAAATATCTAACATGATAATTATTTAGGGAATAACTATGAATGATGTTACAAATAATTCACATAAAATATTAGTTCTTATAAAGGGATAGTCGTACATAATAACTGTAAGGAAGTCTTTAAATAGTTTTCCACATTATTATCTTAACAAAAGCAATGCATGATTATTATAACAAATAAACAATGTAGAAATATGAAGAAAAAAATTAATAATCTCTTTGCTTTCTAACCCTTCTCTCCTGCAGAAAACTAAAGCTAGTAGTTTATGTGTATTTTTTTCTACCTCTCTATAATTATACAAATATATACATGTTGCTGTTAGTAACCAAAATAGGTTTGTACCAATTATTCTGCAAGTTGATATTTTAACCTAATCTAAGTTCAATACATATAGATATACTCATTCTTTTTAATGGCTGCTTAAAATTCTAGAGTCTAGATATGCCATAACTGTTATACAAAGAAGACAACTTTTACTGATTAAGACTTCTAAAAGGGCAACAAAATCAGCTTGATGAAGTACTGAAAACAGCTAAAAAACAAAGAGTCTAAATCGCTAAGACAAAGGTAGAGGTTTTAGGGTCGAGCACATTAAGTGAGTTCATGTGGCTAACTAAGGACACAGAGCATGCTCAGTGTGTGACTGCACCACATTCAGGACAGAGGGGAACTTTTAAGCATAGCTTCTTATGCCACAAAATTCCTAAAGATGCCATTTATGCCATCTGGCTTTGTTGTTCCTCTTAATCAGCATCTTTAGACATTTCTACTATTCATTTTTTTTCCCTTTTCAAAACATCTCCCCAATCAAATCACCATCTAAGTTTTAAATCCTGAAAAAAAAAGTTTCAAAAAATTATTAAAAACTTGGGCCGGTTGTGGTGGCTCATGCCTGTAATCCCAGCACTTTGGGAGGCCGAGGCAGGCGGATCACAAGGTTAGGAGATCGAGACCATCCTGGCTAACGCGGTGAAACCCCGTCTCTACTAAAAATACAAAAAATTTGCGGGGCGTGGTGGTGGGCGCCTGTGGTCCCAGTTACTTGGGAGGCTGAAGCAGGAGAATGGCGTGAACCTGGGAGGCAGAGCTTGCAGTGAGCCGAAATCGCGCCACTGCACTCCAGCCTGAGCAACAGAGTGAGACTCCATCTCAAAAAAAAAAAAAAAAAAGAAAAGAAAAGAAATATTACTCTAGAACACAAACACAGAGGTGTTTTGACTTGCAAGAAAGACAAATATATCCAAGAATGAACACCAAGCTGCTCAGTTCTTCCTGCTGATCCAAGTTTGAGGGTTCTCCTCTTTTGTGTTTTGTGGATTGTGACTAGGTAAATAGGGAAGTAGTGAAGATACTCATTGGGAATGTTTCATATATTTATGCATTCTTCAATCTCTCTATTTCTTGATTTCCTCATTCTACAATGAAGTTAACTGAGGATACTCGGAATATGAGGGGATCATTCTGAGAGTATTTAACAGTATAACTACATGCTTTCTTTGGTCTCTTATACTCCTTTCACTAAGGATTATAATATGCAGTCGCATAAAAATCTGTTGCAATAGTAATAAGAATATGAAATCTCACATATGGAAGGAAACAAAAGAGATGCAATAGCTTGTCCAAAATTACATTATTGTGGCTGAGCATAGTGGCTCATGCCTGTAATGCCAGTACTCTGGTAGTCTGAGGCAAGAGGATTGCTTTAGTCCAGGAGTTCAAGAACAACCTGGGCAATAAAAGGAAACACCCTATCTACAAATAATTTTTTTTTTTTTTAATTAGCCAGGCATGGTGGTGCATGCTTGTAGTCTGAGATACTCAGGGAGTTAAGATGGGAGGATCACTTGAGCCCAGTAAGTTGAGGCTGCAGTAAGCCATGATGACACTCCAGCCTGAGCAACCAACTGACTCTGTCTCAATAAATAAATAAATAAAATAAAGCAACGTTATTGTTAACAAAGCCAGAACCAAGTTCTGTCCACTGCGCATGTTCCTCTCACTTTCCTCTTGACAGCAGGCTGCTTCAGATGACAAAATAAACTGATAGATATAGCTGAATCTATTATTTCTAAGAAAACAAATCAGTTAACCTCTTATAGAATGCTTATCATATACCAGGTACCAGTGTGCAAAATGTTGATGCTTTTCTTTACCCCACAAATATATGTCAGGGAATATTTATGTGTAACTCTTCATAGGCACTGTCAGAGGGTCCTTGTCCTCATGGAGCTCACATCTGGATTTGTGTGTATTTGTGTATGTGTATTAGCAGAGGGTGAAGGTGGGAAGCGAAAGAAAAATAGTAAACAAGAAAACATAATCATCAGACATGGTTTAAAGAAGAATGTAGAAGATAAAGAAAGAGAAGTATGTTATTATATATTAGCTAATTTAATCCTAATATCAAGTCCATGAGATGGGTAATAAGATTATCCCTAATAGACCAAGGCTCAGAGATCAGAAATTTCTTCAAGTTAATAATTACATTCTAGGTCCTTAGGAGCCGGCTTTAACCCCAGGTCTGCCTCACTCCAGAGTTGTGCTCTAGTCACTATGCCCATTTGTCTCTACATGAGAATGTCAGAAAAAATATACATATTTACTTGAATTTTTCTTCAAAACCGTGATTGCTAAATGAGAAAATGCAATGGGTAAATGCTGCAGATTAAGTATCTGAACAGTTGAGCTGAGTTGCTTAATGAGGTTAAGGCTCATGGCATAGGAACTTGAGTTATTTCATCTTGAGAATGGTGGAAAAGAGGCCAAATAAAAATGCATTATTGGATTCATCTGGTTTCTATTTTCAGGGATTAAAGAATCAGCTAATAAGCACACAATTCTTGAAGCCATACTGTTCAAAGCAAGGTCAGCAGCTAATAAAGACATCTACTATTTAATCATGGATCAGACCACTTGACTTTGCTTGTATCACTGATACCAGCCATTATTGGCTGAGAACCAGCAAAGTACTCAGTACAGCATGAAATAGGAGAGGTTTGGGGATCTGTTAATTGCATCTTGTCTCAGCTGTAGGAGGTATACTACTCCAAAATCAGTTCCTTCCAATTATTCCAGGTTGCAGCTGGCATGGTGAACCCTGGGTTGTTTTTGTCCAATGAAAGGGTCTAATTTTATCACAGAATCACAGGACTGGCAAGACCTTGGGAGGTCAGTGGAGCTTTCAGGCAAGGCTGCACCGAGTGAATATATCTAATCCTATTTTAAACTATCTCCAGAGGGGAGATTCCATGATTTCTCTTGAAAGCCAATGCCAGTATTAAGCAACCTTTTCTGTAGCCAGTCTAACATCCCTAGTGATTTATTTTAAATTCATCTTTCCCAGGGTTCATAACGTTAACTTACACTATCTCTATTTTTCCTCTTCATATTTTAAAGCATCGTTGAAAATTGAAATAACTTTTATGTTTGGGTAGAGAGGTTAAATGATTTTTAATTGTTGCTCAGTAGGCTTAAATCAGTTTAAAATGCCCAAATCAAACACCTATTCTCCGGAAGCTTTAAATATTCCAAATAAATAAAAATGACTTTGAAGGATTTGCCATCTGGCTCCCACTTCCCCGGTTCACTATGTTCCAGGCACACCAACCATTTCAAAATCCTCAAACACACTGAGCTTATTGCCCTTGCTATTTGGTCCTGCCTGTAACAGTCTGTCCCAAATCTTTCAGTGGAGAATTTTCTCTTCTTAGAGGAGCCATCCCTGATCAACTCATTTAAAGCTTCCTCAGAGCAATCATCGGATTTTTAAATTATCTTTTTTAGTCCCTAGCTGGCACATTTGTTGTTTCTCTCCTTCTCCATTAGAACGGGGAACTTCACCTTTTTTTTTTTTCAACCATTGTAATCCAATCCCAGTTTCTAAAAAGGACACATGGTAAGCATTCAGTAAAGATTTGCTAAATGAATGAATGAAAGGACATTTGAGTAGCAATAAAACAGTGCAAAATGTTTATTATAGTCTCTTTTTCCTCAGAACCCCAGAGTAGTACGTAGAGAAAGGATGTACAGCTTGCTTACATGAACTCTAAGACCAGACTTACATCCAGGAGCTTTAGATCCCAGATCTAGCATTTCCCAACTGTAAAAGTTTGGACAAGTTACTTAAATTCTGTTAGTTTTAGTTTTGTAACCTGTGAGATAATTATAATAAAACTAACCTCACTTTCTAGTAATTAGAAAAAAATGATTTATTTTACATAAGTGGATTATTTTACATAGCATGTAAACTATTAATTTATTTTTTTGTACAATATTTATTGAGTATCTATTGTCAGACACTGACCTTGGTCCTAATGATACAGCAGTGACTAATCAATAAATATCTTTACCATCAAGCTTACATTTTGGTGCATGTATATACATGTTTCATAATTATTCCAAGAATATATATTTTTTCTTTTTTTAAAAAAATTTTATTTTGAGACAGAGTCTTGCACTATCACCTGGGCTGGAGTGCAATGGCATGATCTTGACTCACTGCAACCTCCGCTTCCCAAGTTCAAGCAATTCTCCTGCCTCAGCCTTCCGAGTATCTGGAACTACAGGCACCCACCACCACTCCCGGCTAATGTTTTGTATTTTTAGTACAGACAGGTCTTCACTGTGTTAGCCAGGATGGTTTCAAACTCCTGACCTTGTGATCTGCCCACCTTGGCCTCCCAAAGTGCTGGGATTACAGGTGTGAGTCACTACACCTGGCCCTAAGAATATACTTCTGAAATTATCTATATGGGGATTAAGTCTAAACTTTCATCAGAATACTAACACAGGCTGTTTGCATTACTCCAATCAGCTCTTCATTCAAGAGTCAGCATATATTTACTAAGTACCTATTATGTGCCTGAGCATATTTATAAGTTAACAATAGTGTTTTAGGAAGAGTCTTAGAGAGGTCTACCTATAGGAGCAAGTAGCCATTCTCACCTACAAACAGATTGCTCATATTTGACACCTAGAGTGCATTAAGAGATATTTCAAGAGATACAGAAAGATATTTTTAAAATATCAATCATATGTATTTCAGAAAAACTATCAGTAAGAAAGTGAATATTTCTGTGATCTCCTAGTAAAGAAACCCTTTTCTTGTCAGAGGAGCCTGCCCCCAATAACTCAACGTGGGTTCTTTTCTATTTCCCTAAGTGTCAGCCAGTCTGAGAAATAAAGGGAAAGAGTACAAAGAGAGAAATTTTTAAAGCTGGGTGTCTGGGGGAGATATCACATGTCAGCAGGTTCTGTGATGCCCCCTGAGCTGTAAAACCAGCAAGTTTTTGTTAGCGATTTTCAAAAGGGGAGTGAGTGTGTGAATAGGGTGCTTCAAGGGTGGCAAAAGATCACAAGGCTGAAGGTCAGGGTGAAACTAGAATCACTAATGAACTTCCATGTTCCACTGTGCACGCATTGTCAGGGTTCAAGAGCAGAGAACCAGTCTGACTAGAATTCGCCAGGCTGGAATTTCCTTATCCTAGCAAGTCTGGGGGTGCTGCGGGAGACTAGGGCATGTTTCATCCCTATCTACATCTGCATAAGGCAGACACTCCCAGGGTAGCCATTTTAGAGGGCCCACCCTGGGAATGCATTCTTTTCCCAGGGCTGTTAATTATTAATATTCCTTACTGGGGAAAGAATTCAGTGATATTTCTTTTACCCGTTTGCAGTAATAAGAGAAATATATCTCTGTCCCGCCCAGCCCACAGGCAGCCAGACTTTAAGGTTATCTCCCTTGTTCCCTGAACATTGCTGTTATCCTGTTCTTTTCTCAAAGTGCCCAGATTTCATATTATTTAAACAATTTGTGCAGTTAATGCAATCATCACAGGGTCCTGCGGCGACATACATCCTCAGCTTACGAAGATGATGGGATTAAGAGATTTAAGTAAAGCCAGGCATAGGAAATCACAAGAGTATTGATTGGGGAAGTGATAAATGTCCATGAAATCTTCACAATTTATATTCAGAGATTGCAGTAAAGACAGGCGTAAGAAATTATAAAAGTATTAATTTTGAGAACTAATAAATGTCCATGAAATCTTCACAATTTATGTTCTTCTGCCATGGCTTCAGCCGGTCTCTCCGTTTTGGGTCCCTGACTTCCCACAACATTTTCTTAAAAAAATAAGAGTGTTTCTTGATTTCAATCAAAGGGTCATGTGCATTAGTGAAAGTTAGGGCTAGAATTCAGCCCTTAAATTTTTTGGAAAAAGTGTTTTTTCACAGTAATCCATTTTCAGTTTAAGATGTTTTCAAAAAGAGAGAAGCAGCCAAGCACAAACTTCTACTAATATATTAATAGATTGAAGTAAACATGTATTTATGACACATATGTTTTTAAAACATAGGTGAGCTTCTTTTTCAAAAGCATTCTTTTTTTTCAATATGTGGTGACTAAATTCTGTCAATAGAAATTTATATTCAGCTTTCTCATGGTTGTGACTGCGCAAGATCTGTGTATGAATGTATCATGATATATTTAATCATACCTTAGTGGATGGACATTTAAGTTGCTTTTGATTGTTTTGCTATTCTAAACAATAATGACATAAACCATACCTGACAAAATGTCTTTGTGTAGTTTGCTTACCTTCTGATATAAAGAAGTAGTTTTTTTGTTTGTTTGTTTTTTGTTTTGAGACAGAGTCTCACTTTGTTGCCCAGGCTAGAGTACAGTGGTATGATCTCGGCTCACTGCAACCTCCACCTCCCAGGATCAAGCGATTCTCCTGCCTCGGTCTCCTGAATAGCTGGGACTACAGGCACACACCACCGTGTCCAGTTAATTTTTGTATTTTTAGTAGAGACAGGGTTTCACCATGTTGGCCAGGATGGTCTCTATCTCCTGACCTTGTGATCCACCCACGTTGGCCTCCCAAAGTGCTGGGGTTACAGGCATGAGCCACCATACCCGGCCTTGAGAAATAGTTTGTATACCTAAAAGAAAGTATTTTAAAAGTAGTGGATTTGATTATATGAAACCTAGTTTGTAATACATGTAATAATAAACCAAATAGAACAGAAAGTGTAAAGTTTGGAAAATATTTGCAAGACATACTTAGTCACAATTGATCAAGCCAGCCTGGCAGTGTTTGACTTCCTCGCTTACTAGCTCTGTGACCTGAGGAAAGTTATGTACTCTTTCTGTGCTTCAGTTTCCTCATCTGTAAAAATGGGGATAATGATAGTACCTACCTGTAACGGTAATTATGTGGAATAAATATAAGGTGGCCTGAACCGCACTTGACATCTAGGAATGGGTATATAAAAGTTTATTAATAGATGTATCAACAAAAGGTAACTTCCTAAATATATCAAGAGTTTAAAGGTCAGTAGGATTAACACTAATAAACTGAGCAAAATCAAACTAAGCAGTATAACAAAATAGCCAAACAAGAAACAAACAAATAGCTAATTTATAAGGACATTGGACATGTCTAATTTTTTTTTAAAAAATCTGACAGTTAAATCCATAAAATACATGTTGTCCTATCTAATTAACAAATATCAAATACAGTGAAAATAACCAATACTAAGATCCACTACACTGGGATAGCAATGTGAATTTGATGAACACACTTTGAAAATAATTTGAACAAATGTATTATTAAGAGCCTCAAATAAATGTTCACCCTTTGAATGTGTAATTCTATTTCTGACAATATACCTCAGGATATAATCGAAAATGTGTGCAAAGCCTATACCACAAAGATTTTTATTGACATGATGATACATGTAACATGGAGCAAAAACAGCAAAGTGGTTAACAGACTGATATTGAGAATGAGATGAAGCCTGTGTTCAAATTCTAACTCCACTACAAAACACATTTAACATTTTTTTTTTCTGCACGGGTGGACAGAATCTTTGCCCTGTTGCCCAGACTGGAGTACACTGGCATAATCTTGGCTCACTGCAACCTCCACCTCTGGGTTTAAGCGATTCTCCGGCCTCAGCCTCTGGAGTAGCTGGGATTAAAGGCGCGTGCAAGCATACCCTGCCAATTTTTGTGTTAACAATAGAGATGGGTGTTCACTATGTTGGCCAGGCTGGTCTCAAACTCCTGACCTCAAGTGATCCGCCCACCTCGGCCTCACAAAGTGCTGGAATTACAGGTGTGAGCCACCACGCCTGGCCTGTTTAACTTCCATTAAACTCTTTCACTGGAAATTAAATGTAATAACTGGCCTAACAAATTTGTTGTAAAAAGTACACAATGTTTAGCACAGAACAAACTCTCTCTAGAATTAATTGCAATTACTATTATTAATAATAGCCCCACATTTTAGATAACTGAAATGGTTGTAGACATATATATTACCATATTTTAAAAAATTTAAAGGCAAAATAAAGGATGTCATGAACATTCTAATGGATATAATGGTTAATTGAAAAATGAGTTTTGAAAGCAAATATATTGTATCAAATTAACTATACTGTATAAACTTAACTATCTAAAAATTTATATATAGGAGGAAAATAACACCAAATGTAGTTATTTCTATATAGTAGAATGAAAATTTTATTTTTATTGTCTCTATATAAATATATATACATTTCTGCAATTTCTAAATGTTATACAGTATATATTTGGTACTCTTACATACCAAAAACAAGTATTTGTACAAATAAAACAAATCCCTAGGCAAATTTGTCTTTATAGTTACAATGATATACAAATAAAAATATAGCAAATATCATTTATTTGGGTAAGAATCTGTTTTTTCCTCTTATTCTAACATCTTCCTATCATGAAATATTTATTATGTATTCCCAGGCACTTAGCACTTGCTAGAGGCGAGCCTGAATAAGTCCCTATCCTCACGGTGTTGACAACAAGAGATTATCTCATCAATAACATCCATGAAGGTATAAGAGATGTACACATGTTTGTGATGACTCACAAATAAATTCAAAATGACAGTAAATATTTCAGAGTGGATCATTATGCCCATTAGTGTACACAGATGAAATTCATTAAAAGTTTCACATTTAGAAGTAACAGACTGGAAACTAACATTTTCCCCAAGAAAATAAAATACCCAAACTTTTCAGTTACTATAAAGTTTTAGTTATGTAGTTCAGAAGTCTACATATTAGGTAGAACAACAAATTTTACTAATTGTCAGTGAATAAAAAATGACAAATTAATATTTTCCACAAAATGAGAAGGATCACCACCTCCATCTGTGTTATCTGAAAACCTCCTTTCTTCACATGGTTTTACTTGTGAAGTCAGCTGGAATGTGCTAAGCAATGCCTAAACTAGTTGATTATTTCAAGTCTTACTAGTTATTGGCCAACATCATCCCAGAGTATCAGTTACAGCATGAAATTTAATATAACACGAAATTTTTCCATCCTCAAAAGAAGTTTTAAAAAGCCAAGTGAAAGGAAAGATCTGAATTGTATTCTGGAACAAAGTTGTATGCTCCATCACTCCCTGCAGTCTCGGTGAGGGTAGGGTCATGTTGCTTTCGTTTCATGCTCTATTCTCTGTGTGCCTAGCACATAGTGGACTTCACTTCAGAAACTGCTAAAAAAAAGCATGAGAAAATTGCATTATAATGAGACTTTAAAGTATAAAATTAATAATACCAGTAATATTAACTTCCCAATTAAAATATGAATGACTATGAAAGTATATAGATGCATTAGAGGCCTAACATATCCTACCACTTTCAGGATCTGATAAAGAGGATTCTGGAGTCTTAATTTTGTCACTCCTCATCATTGTGTGCGTAGGACATACAATGTGTTTGTAGGACATACACAGTCCTATAATCCCGTAGGGTGAGAGAAGGGAGTTACTCTTTGGATGTGAGGAGTCAGGGCAATAGTTGTTTGTCGCAATAATAGATAATAGATAAATAAATACATAATGTTTAATTGAAAAATGAGTTTTGAAAGCAAATATATTGTATAAACTGAACTATGTAAAAGTTTACATACAGGAGGGAAATAACATCAAATATCAGATAAATGTTTATGGAAGTAGGGTTTTGGCATTTAAAATTCTTTCAAATTCAGTATTTCAAATACATAATACATGTTCTTTATAGGTTGGAAAGTGTGTAAATTAGAGAAATGAGAACCTACTCCATTCTCCAGTACCCACGGGCAGCTACTTGGACAATTTGATGAATTCCCTCTCCATTTTTAAGCATTCCCCCAGCACAGAAACAGAAACACACATAACCATGCATAACTATACTATTCTTCATATTAAAGAGATCTCAGGAAACCACCTGCCACTTTGTGATTCAGTTTCTTCCTTCATAAATTCCTTATGTCATATTCAGAAGAGGTTGAAACATTTATATTAACTTTCTGCTTTTTTCTACCTCTCCTAACAGATGCACAAGCTATGCTTCTCATTTGATTAGCAGCTAGAAGTCATACGTAATCCCCAAAATGGAAGTAACCATGATTTACAATGTTTTATAGCAGTTCTCCCCCATTCTAGATAAGGGTTATCTATTATCTTTAAAATGGGAAAAATAACTCCAAAGTTTTATTATGAGACTTAAATAAATTGATACATGTGAAGGAATTAGAGCCATGATAAGCATATAGTGTGAATTCAGCAAATATTAACTATTATTATTGTTGCTATTGTCCTTCACATGGACTCTGTGATTATTTTAGAAAGGACTAATGCAAAGAAGGAAGGAAAAATGAGGGCCACATCAACAGCAACCAAAAGAAACATAGCAAAACAAAAGAGCTGTGCTTCTTCCACCGTATTTTATCGGAGTATAAAGGAAAATTGATTACATACCGGCATCAAGAAACAAGCCCTAATTGTGCGTATGCATGGAAAGATTGGGCTGTAAGACTACACAGTATTTTTAAATATTATGTAAATGCAACATAACAAATTATCATAATAAATATTGTAAAACCTCTCAGGATAATTCTCTCTCATGTTCATTGTGTAACCGAAGTTAATATTTGCTATTCAACTGAAGAGTAAAATAAATAACTTCATGGAATTTGTAGTATCTTAATTAATCTAATTTCATCCATAAAATATATGAGTCAACTTGGCAAGGATCAAATGCAATTTTATTTATCAATTTAAAATTTAAAAATCCAGTTGACTATTTTTAAATTATATAAGAGTAAAAAGAACAAAAAAAGAATTATTGCTTTCAAAGGCATCCTTTCTGCTTTTCCTACTCAAAAATGGCTCTGATTAAAATTTTTAGCTTTGGCAAGCAGTTATCCAAAAATATGATCAAATGATAAATAGATGAGAGATTCATGACTAAAACTCAGCTTACTGCTGTGCTTTCTAAGTAATATTTTTCAACCAAATTTGAGTAATTATTTTTACAATGCAGACTGATGTGACTAATATTTGAGTAGTCTATTAAAAACACAAAGTGAAGGAAATGCTCATATTTCAGGGATCCAGTAGACAAAGAAAAATTTACAATTAAATTTCTTGAAATTTATTCTATTTAACACACTGTCATAGGTGGGTTTCCCAGAAAGCGGAATCAAAGGCAGAGGTGGAGGATATTTATTAAGGAGAACTCTTGAGATCAATAACTGTGAAAGAGAAAGAAAGAAGCAGAGAGAAGTTTAATTGCATCACAGACCCAAGGTCAGCCTTCTCAATAGGAGCTCTGGAGCTGAAATGGCCCTTCAGTGTTCCCTCATGTGGGCAAAAATGGCCAAGTCTTTATACACACACCCTCATCAGTCATGGATGTTGGCTTTCCACGACTGATCTTGGATGAGGTGACTGCCTTGCTGAGGCAATTTCTAGAAGAGTGTGACAGCTAAAGGTTACCTGTCAATAGCATACCCAGTATCTGGACAAGAGTACTTCTCTGGAAGTTGGCCTGGGTAAAACTTCATGATCTGGGCAAAATGCCCACCACATACTCTGTGAAGTTTATGCAGATAAGTAGCACAATTTCAGAGGAAACCTTTAAAGGACGTTTTATGACCTTTTCCCCCAACTCCTCTCTCCTACTTGATCTCATCAAATTACTTTGTAATTGTCCTGGATACCAAACTTCCGCATCACCTCCTGCAAGAAGCCTTCACCACACAACCTGACGTGGGCACACTATTACTCTTACTTATTTATTTCTTTATAATTTTGGGGGGTACATAGTAGGTATATATATTTATGGAATACATGAGATGTTTTCATACAGGAATGCAATGTGAAATTAACACATCATGGAGGTATGAGATATCCATCCCTTCAGGCATTTATCCTTTGATTTGCAAACAATCCAATTACACTCTTTAAATTGTTTTAAAATGTACAATTAAGTTATTATTGACTGAAATTTAGCTTTAGAATTGTCTTTTAATGTGTCAGTTTTCCTTATCAGAGAACTCCTTTAAAGTAGGGATTGTGACTTGATCTTTATATTCTATTGTCTACCACAGAGTCTGCATTATAATGGTCACTCACTTGAATATCTAGTGATGAGTGAATGAGGTTTTCTTACATCTGTTAGCCCCTTCATCTTAATCCCTCCTAATCATTCCTATATAACAGAATTAATACCCATTCCCATATAGAAGAGTTAATTCTTCTTCTCACAATTTATAAACTCTGTTTTTTGCTTTTTTTTTTTTTTTTTTTTAAAGACTGCCTTGATTGTCAGTGTATCACTAGGGCCTGGCTTAAACCATAGTCCTTAAACAGATGAATATTGACTTAACAGCTCTGGATGGGACAATAAATGTAGTCTGTATACATGAACTACATGATCTGAAGATTCATCATACTACTAAAGGCTTCAATAAATCTCAGAAAAATTGACATCGCAATTTTAATATTAAGTATTAAAATAAAGCATTTTATTACTTTAAAACATATGTCATGAATTATACCAATTCAATATTTTTATTGATTTATCTGTAGAAATGTCTGCATTCCTATTTCATCATCACAGACAAAGCCTACACCCATATAGACAACAGACATTTTTGGATAGCCTGATAGTTGTATGGTTTAAATGCAATATATCACTCAATCTTAATAACTGTGTGAAGTGTGTATTATTTTCATCTCCATTTGTAGATGAAAAATCAGGCTTCAGTGATTTTAGAAAGTTATCCATGCCTATATCTAATGAGTGGCAACACTAGGATTCAAACTGATTTATCAAATTTCAGAAAAATACATTTTTACTACCATAGCCAACTACCAGTACTTTGGAAATATACAGATATTTAGACTTGTTTATTATATTTATATGCACATTTTTTATCCTTAGATTTTTACATAAATTATGGCTTAAAAATTTAATTAAAAACCTGATAAATACATGTTGTGAGAAAGACAAGTTGCACATTGCATTTTCCAAAGACAGCTGAAACTCCTGTACCACATCTTACAGGCTCCTCTGCAATATGACCTTGCCACTCCCTGGTCAAGTTGTGGAGTCTCTCTCCTGAATCTGTGCTGGGCTTAGTGGCTTCCTGAAATCAATAAAATGAGGCTGGAAGGATGCCATATGAATTTTGAAGCCAGGTCAGAAGGAGCCTTGCAGCCTCTTCCTTGGTCTCATGGACAGATCACCCTCTGGATATTTCCTTTCCAGCTACTCCCTTTTAGATCTCATACATCATTTTTAATTTTAATTTTGTAGATTCAGGAGGTACATGTGCAGGTTTGTCACATGGATATATTGCATGATAGTGAGGCCTGGGCTTCTAGTGTACCCATTACCTAAATAGTAAACATTATACCCAGTAGGTAATTTTTCAACCTTCACCTCCCTCCTACACTCCCCTCTTTTGAAATACTCAGTGTCTATTATTCCACCCACTATGTCCATGTGTATGCACTGTTTAGCTCTCACTTATAGGTGAGAACATGTGATATTTGACTTTCTATTTCTGAGTTATTTCACTTAAGACAATGACCTTCAGTTTCAACCGTGTTGTTGCAAAAGACATGATTTTATTCTTGTTATGGCTGAAGAGTATTCCTTGGGGTTTATATACTACATTTTCTTCATCCAGTCATATGTCGATGAACACTTAGATGATTCCTTGACTTTGCTGTCATAGTGCTGGTGTCTTTTTGATATAATGATTTCCTTTGGATAGATACATGGTAGTGGAATTGCTGGGTGGAATGGTAGTTCAATTTTTAGTTCTTTGAGAAATCTCCATACTGTTTTCTATGAGGGTTGTACTAATTTACATTCCTACCAACAGTGTATAAGCATTCCCTTTTCTACACATCCTCACCAACATCTGTGGCTTTTTAACTTTTTAATAATAGCCATTCTAACTGGTGTGAGATGGTATCTCATTGTGGTTTTGATTTTCATTTCTCTGAAGATTAGTGATGTGGGGCATTTTTTCATGATTGTTTGGCCACCTGTATGTCTTCTTTTGAGAAGTGTCTGTCCATTTCCTTTGCCCACTTTTAAATGGGGTTGCTTTTTTCTTTTTGAGTTGTTTTCAGTTTATTGTGGATTCCGGATTTTAGTCCTGTGTCAGATGCATAGTTTGCAAGTATTTTTTTCCCATTTTGTAATTTGTCTGTTTACTCTATTGATTATTACTATTATTATTTGCTGTGCAGAAGCTCTTTAATTAAGTCCCATTTGTCTATTTATCTTTTTGTTGCATTTGCTTTTGAGGTCTTGATCATAAAATCTTTGCTTATGCCAGAGTCTGAAACAGTTTTCCTATAAGATTTTTATAGTTTCAGGTGTTGCATGTAAGTCTTTATTAATCTTGAGTTAATTTTGTATATGGTAAAAGACAGGGGTCCAGTTTCATTTTTCTGCATCTGGCCATTTAATTGTTTCAGTACCATTTATGAATAGAGTGTCCTTTCCCCACTGCATATTTTTGTTGACTTTTTGAAAATCAGTTGGTTGTGGGTAGCCACACTTCATTTTTTGAAAGTCTCAAACTACACGGAGAGGTCACAAGCTGTACTCTATTGACAGTAAAAGCTGAGCTCAGATTTGAAGGTATTCCAACCAGACAACATTTATGTGAGTGAACATGCTTCCAGCTCATTTCACACCCCAACAACACTGGTAATCTCCATCACTTGAGTTTCCTCAATTAATGCTCCAGACATAGAGCATGATAATAGAATAAACCATATCCACTCTTCCTTGTTCTAACCCATGGATTGTTTGAGCATAATAAAATGGCTCTTGTTTTATTATAGTGAAATTTGGGTGATTTGATTTTATTTTTTTACAGAGCAGATATCAGACATCTTAGAACTAGGAGGTTTACCTTCTATTACTCTAGCCTTAGTGAAATACCTGATTCTACCTGCCTAAGAACAAATGGTAAAAGTACAAGTTCTGAAATATTTCACAAAACACTATTTTAATGCATATTTACTATCACACAAGTCTGATTCGTGAATACATAAATTCCAAAATTATTTAAATTAATAATGGAAGATGAGACACAATGATTAAGTAAGTCAAATTACTGTATCAGATGTTGATAGAGTTGAATAATCTCTCCATTTCCCACTTCAGCTCCTCAGAATGGGAGATTTAACAACTTTAGGATATTTATCATTCTTGATAACTACCTACCCAGCTAGTGCCTTTTACTGCTTTGTAGATATGGCAATGCAGACACAAAATGTATGAAACTTGATTTAAATCAGATTTATGACAATGTAAACAGTAGTACTTGACTTAACTGCTACTGTTTAAATAAAATCTAAATAATATATGATGAGCACAAGCAGACTTTCTAGTCAATTAACTGTTACTAGAAAGAGGAAAATTCTTCTCATCATTATTTCTCTATTTGCTCTATCATTTTTTCCTATCATATAGATGGTCCCTAAGTAAATCTAGTCATAGACAATGTAGCCAAGTAGATAAAAGTTATAGGTTACAATCTCTAGCTTCTGATGTCTTTCTTGTGGGTGAAATATCAATAGATTTTGCTTCTGTTTTTGTTCAAATTGATGTAGTAGAATAAATGTATTGAATGCTGAGGAAAAGGGAAGCTAAGACTCCTAGGACTAATTTTTGACAATCCAAACCTTCATATATACCATTCTCTGAAATATATTTGTCCATAATTATTTTCAGTGTTATCAACATGTAAGGATTGTGATTTTTTTGTCTACATTTGCTGAATACTTGAATTTTGTCTTTCCTTCCACACCCAGAATGTATTATATACATGTGTGTGAATGCATATATGTGAATAATTGTGCAAGCCACATCTTATGGTAGGTAATTAATTTATCGTTATTTTTAGAATTTTACAAAAAATATTGCAATAAATATTAAAAATCAGAACTGAAAATATCACAAACATATTAATATTAAGGTTTATTTGTATTATTCTTTATAAAGTGAATTAAGCATTTGTTAATGTCAACATTTTTGTTATTATTTAATTGCCTAGCTCAGTGCAAAAGGACAGGTTAAATATATATTTCTTCAAATGGTGAACTAATCATTATTTAAATGGCATTTACTTTTATTTAATATGGCTTCTTGGTTCTCAAATAAGGCTAAAATGAAAATGAAATTCTTGATCCATCCACTGCTTTTTTTTTTTTTTTTTTTTTTTTGGTGCAAAAAAGTCATATTAATAAGAACCTTAAACTGATAGGAAATATGTCAAGCCCTGGATGTAGTTAACATTCAAATTAAAAGGACAATTTGGCAATTGATCTGTCATCAGAAAAGAGAGAGTGAGAGAGAAAGAGAGAGAGAGAAAGAAAAGGCAGGAGAAAACCCAGGGCCTGGAAACAAATTTGTCTCTTAAATGCTCACTTTCAAGCGTGTCTGGTTTCTAGTGCAGTTTGTTTCAGAAGGGATCAATTTTTTCCCCTTTTCCCTGTTCTACTTTTGCACTGGTATTGTCTGAATCCCAGAGTGAGCAGCAATACATCATCTTGCTTCAACATCTGCTAGAGCCCCCTCTCCTCCTAATCTGCCCAGATCCCCAAAGCCTTTTCCACCTGCTATAGCGCCAAATGCTCATTATAGCATACAGCTATGCCCTTCATTGTCCTTTCTCCCAGATCCTCAAGGTTAACGTGGAACAATGACTATTATTAAGTGGGGGCTTCAGGAATATAAAAGCAGACTGGGCAAGGAGAGAGGGGGTGGGGCAGTGGAAGCATTGGGTAGCATGCCAGGAGAGCTGGCAGGAAAGAGCTGCTAGAAAGCTGTGGCCAATTTTCCAGTTGAAACATGAGTCACTGAACAGAGATGCCCTAGACATAAATAGCTTCCCTGTTCATTGCCCAGGACAAGCAGAGACCACACCCTTCAGTGGTTTTGTGTCAGAGTACTTTTGGGTATGGCTTTGAGCAACTAGCACAGGAAGGGAGATAAAAATGGCCAATTTGAGAAGGCTGGCAAGTCTAGAAGTTGTGTTTACTGCTTGGCCAACTGTAAACTGTAAGCAATTGGAAGTTGTTCTGCGTCTTTTTTTGCTACAAATCACCAACCTGTTCCTTCTATTTGCATCATCACACCAACCACCAATGGAAAATCTGAGGCACATTAGCGTAGACTGCTTAGAAAACAATGAAATTCAGAATCTCTCTGACTGTCTGTATTCATTTAGATTATCATAGAATCTGAATTATTTTTAAAGGAATCTAATGATTGGGGGAGGCAGCTTTACTTTAGATTTCCTGTCTTTGGCAGCTGTGTACCTCACTCCCAGATGCCATAGTTGGTGCAATTTCCTTTTAGTTTTGTAGGAGATATTTAAAGAAGTTAAACACTGTTTCCTCAGTGACATTCATAGGGATGATCTAGATAAACCACATGAATGTCAGCTGGCCTCTAGCAGAATTGGCCAGCTCTGTCCTGGACATCCTTTCCTGTTAATGGACCCTTGGACAATGTCTCCAGTAGGATCAAGTTGCTCCCTGTTGCTCTTCATCTCCTGGAAGTAGTATAAAACTGCAGGTTCCCTCTAAGGCCACCTAGTAAAATTTTACTTGCTTCCACCATCCAGAACCCCAAGGAGGTGTGTTAACCATCCTATAGCCACACAATGTGCTGATCTAAATAAAACACAGGCCATCCAGCTCAATCAGTGTTCTAGCCAACACACTAGAGGGGCTGAACAAGATCTCATTAGTAAAACCAGTTAGGTGTAAAACAACCTGGGTTAGATAAAGTCAGAGTTTGTTTACTTACTCCACTAATGACAACACACCTAAACTGTCAGACTTAACACTAGGAAGAGGGTTATAGTTCCCTTTTCTATTTTAAAATCCAAGTTTGAAAGTTACAACTAAGCTTAGACAATTTTTTAATTGCAATTAGGAAATAAGAGAGACACTTTGAGAAATAAAAGATTTTCCTTTACAGTTGGATTGATCAAGATACTAGATCTTCATTGTGGGTTTGTGTGAAGCTAGAAAAGTAACTCGAGTTTAGCTAAATGGTGGACATTTCAGGAACATATTCTCAAAAGTTTAAAATTTAAACCTTGTCCTAGACATTTCGTATATGTTTGTCTCCATTTTAAGATTGAGAAGTAGTAAGTACATGCTAATAAAAAGTATTTTATGTGGGTGTAGCTTTATATATAAGTAAAAAAATATAAGGATAAAATAGTTTTTACTGAGGCAAATCTTATGGAGTATATGAATGCTTTAAAGTATGGTCCTAGCTCTTTCATAGGCTTGCATTGTAATTGCTATTTCACTGTAATATTGGGAAAGTTTCATTTTACTTCCCTGGGCCTTATTTTTACTGTATAGAATGAGGATAGAAATGGTATTTCACCTTCCTCAGAAGGTTACTTGAGGATAAATGAGAAAGTTTGGAAAGGTGAAGGTACCTAGAATGTAGTAAGAGGTCAATCCATTTCAATTGGTATTGTTGCTAATCTATTCTACTTGATGACGTTTGCAAGACATTTTACGATTCCTAAGGACTCTATTTCTTTCCTCCTTCATTCCTTTCTTTCTCTGTTTTATGATTTTTTATTACTATATTTTTTATTAGTTCACAAGCCTAAATTCTATTTTAATCACTTATTAATATATTTCTATTCAAACCTTATGAAGAGTAGGATTCTCCTTTACTTGTTTCACAAGTTTCACAATCTTGAATTAGATGATAATAAGATGGTACAACTATAAATACCACATATTAGGGGAAAAAAGTATCAATGACTGAGCCTTAGTCAGTTTGGTCTGCCATAACAAAATATCATAGACTGACTGACTTGAACAACAGAAACTTAATTTCTCACAGTTCTGTATGCTGTAAGTTCAGGATCAGGGTGACAGCATAGTCAGGTTCTGGTGAATGCCCACTTCTTGGCTTGCAGTTGGCCTGCTTTTTGCTATGTCCCCTCATGGCAGAGGAGAGTAAGTTCCCTGATGTCTTTTCTTATAAGGGCACTAATCCACTACGAGGACTCAACCCTTATGATCTCATCTGCACCTAATTACCTTACAATGGCCCCATCTGGAAATATAATCATATTGGAGGTAAGAACTTCAACATATACATTCTGGCAGGACACAGTTCAGTCTGTATCAGACTGTTGTCTCAAAATCTGTGACCTGATATCATCAGCTTAATGGCAAGGTTTTCAATTGAACCAATAAACCTTGATGACCAAGATTTCAAGTTGTCAGACATTTTGACGCTACAACTGCAACTTTTGGGTTGATTAGCTTTCTCTCTCTCTCTCTCTATATATATATATATATATATACACACACACACATATATATATATATATTTATTATTATTATTATTTGAGGTACAGTTTCACTCTTGTCACCCAGGCTGGAGTGCAATGGCATGATCTCAGCTCACTGCAACCTCCGCCTCCTGGGTTCAAGTGATTCTTCTGCCTCAGTCTCCCAAGTAGCTGGGATTACAGGCACCCACCATCATATATGGCTAATTTTTGTATTTTTAGTAGAGATGGGGGTTTTACCATGTTGGCCAGACTGGTCTTGAACTCCCCACCTCAGGTGATCCACCCGCATCAGTTTCCCAAAGTGCTGGGATTACAGACATGAGCCACCTCAGTGGGTCCTCTATACATTATTTTAACCAAATTCTTCTTTATTCCTAAAAAGTTCTTCCACATAACCTCTTCAATAAACCGTTATGCATGATTACAAGTTTCACACAAATTTTGACCCTGTCTGCCCACTGTTTCCTTCCTTCCTCCCTTCCTTCCTTCCTTCCTTCCTTTCTTCCTTCCTTCCTTCCTTCCTTCCTTCCTTCCTTCCTTCCTTCCTTCCTTCCTTCCTCTCTCTTTCTTTCTTTCTTTTTCTCTCTCTTTCTTTCTTTCTTTCTCTCTCTCTTCTTTCTTTCTCTCCTCTTTCTTTCTTTCTTTCTTTCTTTCTTTCTTTCTTTCTTTCTTTCTTTCTTTCTTTCTTTCTTTCTCTCTCTCTCTCTCTCTCTCTCGCCACTTTTGCCCTATCTACCCACTGCCTCACTCCCTACCTAGTATTTACCTTGTCCTACTCAGCCTTAATCAGGACATTCCCTACATCTCCCTGCAACATCTGAAAATCTTGCCTTTGAGCCAAACCTCTTATAATATTTCTTCTCTGGTTGCTTCCTCTCAGTACGATCCGCATGAATCTCACCAAAACATATGGGATTTCTTGACGACTTCTCCTTTTCGCCTTCCAGAAAAGTCAATTTTCTCTCTAGATTCTCCTCCAATGTGTCTCCCTTTGCTTTCTCTGTTTCTCTTGCTTCTATTACAAACCTAAATCTAGGCATTCCTCTAAGGCTCTTTCCTTTTTCTTCCCTATTCTTTCTGCATTTCCTGATACCATCCATTTCCAAAAGTCTTACTTTCACCTCTATGAAGATAACAACCAACTCATTCTTCACTCTAACTTCACAGTTCAGATCATAATCAAGATCTCAAGCCTGGCAGAAGGTCAGGGCTGGGAGAGGAAGGCATGAAGAAGTTTTTAATTGGTGACAGAAAGAATATTTCAATGATAAATATAATTATCTTTGTTACCATTCTTTAGTTGACTTATTACCTGGCCTTTTATTTCATTTAACACTTTCATTTTATACTGCTTCTTCCGGTATAAAAAAAAGCTTAGGCTTCTCCTACTCTGCTATATCACAATCACACTGCTGTAGCTGAGTTACTTTTCCAGCGTCATTTGGATGGCTCTAAATAACGTGTGTAAAGTTGTTTTCCTTATATTTTTCTTCCTTTCTTAACATCCCCATGTATGTTTTTTGTTAGTAGTCTTATCACTCTTCTAGTAGTCCAGTCTCAAATACCTTTTGTGCCCCTACATTCCTCCCATGGACGTATATTTAATAGTCTTCATAATCTCTGAATTTTTTCTAGAATTTCTCATGCACCTAATAGCTCCATTTCCTTTCTATTGACATTCTTTTGTTCAGACTTTTATTTTGGTTTATCCACATTATTGTATTCTCTCCCCACATGATTCTCTTTTGACTGCTCATTTCTGTCTCCCAGTTCATTATTGTAAGCCACTCATTTTCTTCTATCTTCATTCACCTCAATGAGTTCTTACTTCCTATGAAACAAAACCTAAGGCTTTCAAGGCCTGCTACAAGTTAGGAAGTGCCTAACTTTTGTGTTACACAACCTGCAGGTCCTCTCCAAATACCCTGCACTTTTCCAGCCGAATCCTACTTATCATTTTCCTTTTTTAGAGATTTCGTCTCACTATGTTGCCCAGGTTGGTCTCAAATTTCTGGCCTCAAGGCATCCTTGTGCTTCAGCCTCCCAAAGCACTTGGATTACAGTTATGAGCCACTGTACCTGGTCTGCTTATCATTCTTGAATGAACTTGGTTAACCACACAGTGGTGATGCTGCTGCCTTCACATGGTCAAGAGGTTTTAAACTCCTGGCCTCAAGTGATCTTTGTGCTTCAGTCTCCCAAAGCACTGGGATTACAGACATGAGCCACTGTGCCTGGTCTGCTTATCATTCTTGAATTAACTTGGTTAATAACATAGCGATGATGCCACTGCCTTCACATGGTCAAGAGGTTTCCCCACATTTTCCATATGTTGAAATAGTCTGTCCTTCAAAGAGCAACACAAATGTCAACCTTACCTGAAGTCTTCCCTGTTTCTTCATGTGAAAACTTTCAGACACACACACACACACACACACACACACACATTTTTAAACTTAAATGTCTTACTACCTTCTACTATAGTTACTTTTACCCCTTCCTTATCTCTTCCAACAGATTAGGAATAACTTTGTGTGTAGAACCACATCTTATTTATATCTTCCTCCTTCTCTACCACTATTGTCTAGATCAACACATATTTGTTCAAGTAATGTAGGTTAAAGTTTGATAAATATTCTATCTTTGGAATAAAAATCATTAACTTCCTACTCTGAAAAAATCTGTACTTTTAATATTATGTGTGATTTCTTAAGAGAGTACTTAAAATAATTATAATACTGTCAATGATTAGAGGAAGCTGCCTTTGGTTTTCTTGCTTTTTCTTTTCTTTTTTTGTGTTTTTGAGAGAGAGTCTTGCTCTGTCACCTAGGCTGAAGTGCAGTGGCATGATACTGGCTCATTACAACATCTACCTCCCATGTTCAAGTGATTTTCTTGCCTCAGACTCCCCAGCAGCTGGGATTACAGGTGTGTGCCACCACACCCAACTATTTTTTAAAATATATTTTTAGTAGAGACAGGTTTTTGCCATGTTTGCCAGGCTGGTCTCAAACTCCTGGCCTTGAGTGATCCACCTGCCTCAGCTTCCCAAAGTGCTGGGATTACAGGTGTGAGCCACCAACCACATCCAGCCAAGAAGCAGCCTTTAGTTTTCTGAATATATGAATAACATGACATGGGCAGCTGTATCATTCTCTACTCTAAAAACCTAATGGGTTTTAATTTTGTGTGTATGACTGTACATATCTGCATCTAATGGGTTTTAATTTTGTGTGTATGACTGTACATATCTGCATTAGAAGAAATAACACTTTGAAAAAAGTAATGGCTTTTTTGTATAAGAGAACATGGCTAACATTTGGTCATATTTAATTTGTGTAGACTTATAGTCCAGTTAAGGCATGTTATATCTTTGAAAAAACATATATCCATGAAAGCAATACAAATTAAAATCTAAACTGAATATTGTTGGCAAGAGATAAAATTAAGAGTTTAAGAAGGCTGCCAATTAATAAAAGCTTCTGCTACTTTAAAAATAATTGAATAAACTACATTTAAGGCAAATTTATTTCTTTCTATTTAGATATAGGAAATAATATTGCTACTACCTAAAAATAATTTCCATAATAGAGATTACAAATTATTTGTTTTTTTTCTCCATCCTACCAAAGTCCAGGAAATTTCAAGTGCTATGAAGAAAAAACCATGTAGAATGTTTGGGTAAAAAAAAAAATAAATGCATTAAAACCTTGTATGAAAAGCTAGTTATTTCAAGGTATTTGGAAGATACATCACCAGCAAAGAATACATTATAAGAGTCTATGCTTAATAATTTTTGAAAGAGAGAAGAGAAGTTTGATGACAGGATGGCAGTAGTGGGTGGTCAAGCTTGGGAGATCCCATGAAAGGCCTCAGTCTACTGCGGAAGGTTTCAGTATGGGTGACGGGATATTTCCATGTATGTTTCCTTTCAGTTGATACCTTCCAGTAAAGCCTCCCACATGCTGCTAGAGCAAACACCTATACCACCCACAGCATTGTTTTGTGATTTGAATTAGGTTTCATGGTGTATGGGTCATAGGAGTTTGACTCAATAACCAGAGATTCGAGACTAATGACAGCCCTGATTATCAAGTTCAAAGAGTCTCATCATTTTAAATAAAAGAAAGTCTTAACAGAGAGAAAATAAAACTCTATAGAACATAAATATTATTACTTTAGAACGTTAAGTTGGAAGGAATATTTAGTCTAACTTTGTTATTTTGCAGTGAGGAAACAGAGATGGAGAAAAAATACATAAATTGCCCAAGGTGAAATCACAGGGTTTCCTGAGTTCTAGTCATTCAACCAAATAGATTGACTTCTGAAAGGAAAACTATCATCTCGATATTAAGCACCAGAATGTCATATTTGATGTGGTTAGTGAGAATGACTTTCTCCTCCAGATTCTTTTCATAAGGGTGGATTAAAAGAGCAAGAAAATGAGTTAAAAAGGCTACAATTTGGTTACATTTGATTGAGTTCTTAGAACACTAAAAAGAATCTGTGCATGTATACATATATTAATTATAAATGTAAAAATATAAATTACAGAATGAGATGAGACATATTTGAATGGCCATTGGAAGTTACTGGAATAAGACTCACATATCTAAGAAAATGTCCTCTGTAAAACTGGCAGCTTGCTTTTTCTTATATGTTATTTTCCTTAATGGGTTCATGCCAGGTGAAAAAGAGTCGGTGGAAAACGTCTTTGTCATACACTTAAGAGGCAGAGACGCAAATCAGAAAGAGTATAGGTTTAAATTACCTTTAAATCTGTCTCTTATGTGGCTTGGTTTAAACATCCTCAAAACAACTGAAATCAATCATTCAATAATTTCTATCTTAATACAAGAAAAGCAAAATGATTTTAAACTTCAGTGTTACCTTAACTTACCATAAATGTTCTAGATTTGAAAGAAATTTAAAAAGTACAGTAGACTCTGTAACTGAATTTTAATTTCAATAAGTAATGAAAAGCATGATTGAAATTATCTTGCTAATACTTTAGGTGTCCCACCAGTGATCAGCAGTTTTTATGAAACTGATGACTTCTGCATTGTGACTCTACTCTGTCACTGTAATGATTACCTGTTAGGGTCTATCTCTGCTTAAATGTGTGTGTGCGTGTGTGTGTGTGTATGCATAAATGTATATGTATACACATTCATATATACATTTATAAATTATGCACATAAATATATGCATAAATATATATATATTTATGTATGCATATATGTATATATAGGCTAAGGAAAAGAATCTAGACTTTCAAATATATGCACAGAAATTTTTGAAAAGTTGTAATCAAATATCTTACCAGCCAAATGAGCTAGAGTGGAGAGTTCTGGAAGAGCTATCTAATATGAATCGAGTTGGCAGAAATTGAAAGAGGGGAAATATCATTATGATAAGACCTGAAAATCTCAAGATCCAGCCAGTGGTAGATATCATTGTGAAATAATGGTTAATAGGAGGTTCAGAACAGTGTGCAAAAAGAAAAATTAAAAACATAGCAAGTGGAGGCTTTGGAAATAGTAAAGATAAGAGTCTCTATGGTGAAGCAGCTGGGAATAGTTATTTTACAGCATGGTGCTTACAGAATATTAGGAAATTAGATTCTGTTCTAAATATCATGGTATAAATGAGAAAAAAAAGAGATACAAGGACAGTTCAGAGGTGTTCACAATAAAAGTTCATAAGGTCTCCTTCAACTAATTCATAAAACTCAGCAATCCTCACATACTTTTAGCTGTTATTCCCTCATCCCTGTAGCTCCACACCCACACACATACCTGCTGCCACTAATTTCATTGCAGGCATCTGCAAAGGTAAATTAAATAACCCGAGCTTTTTGACATCTCAAGACAATCAAACAGCTCTCTAAGATATGTGAAATGATACTACACAGTGAAGCATTATGAAACTGAAATACTCAATCTGGCCCCCCAAACTGAACAAATTACATTTTATCAATTATTTCTTAGTATTCTTGATTGTTCAAATACTTAGTGATGTTTTAAAATTTTAAATAATGATACCCTATTTCCATTTATGCAAATAATATATAGACATAAAATATTTCTTAGACATTAAATATTTAGTTAAGATGCAACTAAACAAAATAACACATTGATATCCACAAAATAAAATTCATGTTATTACTGGTATAAGCATATATCAGCAGCTATAGCATCAATATCCAACGCTGTCTTGCTAATAATTACCTATTTCTGAGTAAAGACCTGTATCTTGAGCAAGGCAAGATATTCACCCTACTTTCCTTTCAACCTAAGGAATATATTAGTTCAACAAAATATTTTTCTAAAGATAAACAATTCTCCAAATACAGGGTAATTGTAAACTTCATTGTGCTTAGGGATTAGATTTGTTAAATTCAGAAGAGGGGCGCTTGGCACTTGTACATTATTGGAAATTCCCCAAACACAGACAACAAAAGCTCAGTCAGTTTAATCAAATTATCAGCTTTTCCTCAGTCTGTGTTTAGTCTGTGTTTGTCTAATGTCCGGGTGCATATTTTCTACTTAAGAAAATCAATAAATCTGCTGCTTTAAAAAAAGGCACATTTCAAATGCAGTATACAGTGTATTGCACTATCTGATCCAGCAATCTGTCTGCCTCTGCCCACAGAAGGAATGAACAAGAAATATGCCTGATGAGCTTATGAGATGGTTTAGAAATTAATGTTTGAAGGGGAAAAATTATGCCATTGATATATACATTCCGTTCACTTCCAATGTAGAAGTATGGCATAAACTATATACCTGAAACTTTTCTGCTATCTTGAAAGGAGATTGTAAGTATTATGGGTAATAGCGATATGATCTTAGCAATTAAATAGGTAAATTAGGTTTCTTAGGTAAAATATTTATCATTGTAATATTCTTTTATGAATCTAATTGTTACTTTTCTATTTATCTTGAAGTCGGATAGCATCTTTCCCTGTATTATTTGTTGTTGTTCTGTAAATATTTAAGTTGTCAGTCTAACACAAAATATTCAATTTTCCAACTGTAAGAAATTATCATTTAGCACCAATAACATTTTCTCATATCTAAGTAGCTCTCAATTTCTCTGTCGCTGGCTCTTTATTTGCAGAAATACTTCCTATTTCAACAGGCACAAATGAGTTGTATATACAAATCATCTTAAGTATTAATACTTTCGATAAGTACTTCATTTAAATTTATTCTACAGAGATCACCTTACTCATAAAAGCAAATCAAAGAGCAGGTTTTTATTAGACCCAGCCAGAAAAATTCAGAAATTTGGTGGTGAGAATTTGGCTCATTCGTTGCCATCGATTAACTCTGACTGTGTTAGAATTAGTGCATGTTCTCACCCAGAAGGATGGATCTACATTAAACAAAATTTGAAAGGATTTAAAGAAGACAGACACTTTAGGAATAAAATACATTCTTTCCTATTGATTGATACATACAAACTTACTAGAAAATAGATGCTACTTTTCCTTATCAATAAACGTTACAATGCTAGACAAAGGTTATTATATTAGAGCTTTTTGATCGAAAGATTTGCTCACTAGTAATCTTTAGAAATGAGCTTGTCATGATCCAAGTCTTTTATCTCAAAACCAGGACTGATGCCTGCAAATGAGTTGGTTTGAACAATGACGGTGCACAGTGTTTGGTTGCTAGAGAAATGTTATTTACTCTTTTTCCTTCTGTCTCTTTGGCAATAAGAAGATAGGGGAAAATAGTGAATTCAGGCATCCAGTGAATATGTCAAATATTAGTCATTGCCCAAGTAATTTATGAAACTTTCATTGATGAACGTGTCTGTGCTTACAGGGGCAGCAAATGAGCAAGTACAAGAAAAAGAAGAAAAAGGCCCCTTGGGACAGCATCCTGAATCCCTTTCAGTAAAGACACATTTTGACTGGGAAACTCCTTCTTTCCCCCACAACATTTGATAGCAAATGTTTGCTTTGTTTATTATAAAGATGCAGAAGTCATCATCATCAAATAACTTTCTTGCTTATTCCTAATGATTTTGGGGGAATATTTTCATCTTTGGTGCACAACTCTCCCTGGATCTGGTTTGCTGTTTTCCCCCACTGTTGTTTATGCGAATAATTTCTAGTCAGGGTAAAAAAAGGTGTTGCTTGTGCAGAGAATCCGTTTAGTAGAGCAGGCTAATAGGCTGACCAGTCATTAACTAAAACACAGCTGGGAAGAGGCTATAATCCCCCAATTTCCTTCACAAATGCAGTAAATAAATATTCAAGTGAAGCAGTGCACAAATTTGCATATGTGTTAAACAAAAGCCCAGCTGAAGATTTGGTTTAAAAGCTCTGCTACTGTTTCTCCATTTTCTACCTACAATTCCTCTACCTGAAGATTTTATGTTTCACAAGATCCCAATACTTCTCCTCAAATAGAAGTCCCTTTCACTTCAGGAATTATCTTGGAAATCCCTTTTGCGGGCCCCTACGGTTGCTTCATTGAGCTCCATTTTTTTTAAGAGGAATGAAAGCCACCTATCAAATTAAGTCTATTTCCTCTTCTTTAGAAATTGTTAATTTGAGTATCTTAAATACGTAATATGCTATTGGCACCCTGTGTTTCGCCAGTTCATGAATAGAACTCTGTTTTTTGGAATCCAGAGCAAAAAAAATACTTAGGAAATAAAACTCTAAGGGTTCGCTCTTGGTACAACTAATTTGCTGACCCTGTGGCTTTTAGAAAGCAAATTTAGATCAGCTTCCTAAATTCCTTCTTCTGTCCTCTGAGATTTCAAGCAAATGATGTAACATAGGATGTTGTTCGGTTAATTATTCCTTAGAATGAGCCTCAATATCGTTACAAATTCCCCACTCTGCCTCTTCTTTCCCTCTCCTACTCTTATTCCGTGGTTGTAATTTCTAGAGCTAGATTCTAGGGCACACCTGACCTTGGGCTCTGCTGGGTTGCTTATCCTGAAGCAGTGTGAGTCCCTCCCAAGGTGAAGAAATATAATTAGAAGAAAAAGAGATCATTCAGTGAGGAGCCTAAGGTAGGACACAAGGGGTTACTTTCTAAGGGAAAAAATAGATTGCCAAAAAAAAAAAAATTAACTGATTCTAAAAAGAAAAAAAGAGAGTTCTGCAGTGAAAGAAAGCAGCATGTCAAAAATTAGTGAAGTACATTGACTTTTACTTGTTTTCAACACTACCTGTGAGTCTTATCAGGCCTGTCTTATTCCTCTTCCCCAGTGGAGAAAGAAAAACAAGAAGATGGTAGCCAAAGACCCAGAGCATTCCTAGGCTAAACTGAATTTGTGTATTTTTTCCTTGTTATAAGAAGTGGCCTATCATTATATAGGTAATGGTAAATGTATAGTATATGTAACTAGTATTTATCATATACATTTGCATACTATATATAAATATATTTTCTTACATTTAGAAAACAGACTCAGGAAAGTGAGGTGCATAAATTTGAACTCTGAATCTTATTATAAGGAAATGAGTTAGTTATTGAAAGACTAAATCAGATTTGAGGTCTTTAATATTTTTTATATAAGTAATAGAGGAATTATTTTTGCCAAGCTGTATTTAAGTGTACAGGGGGAATCCCTACTAGTGTCTCGTTAGTTACTTGCTATACAACATACTAACCTGTTTTAATACTGTAATACTTAGGAGCAAGTAAGTGTAGCTTTAAGCAATGAAGCTTTCCAGGGGTGAGATAATAAAATACTTCTTCTCCTTCTCCTTCAATCACATTTACAAAGCATATTTGTAGGGAGAAAGTCACTATCATATAAACAATAATGTATTGTGGTTGAACAAAACCATGTCAGTATATTTTGTGTTACCCTTTTTTAACAACTAATTCTTTTTCATTGAAGAAAATAAAAGGTTTAATACCAAGAGGCTAGTTCAAACATATGCTCTAGTTAATGTAAGAATCAAGTTGCGTGAATTGTGCTGTATATCTATAAGCATTATTCTGAAAAGAGGCTTCAAAGCTTTCAAAATACACATAAAACATGGTGAAATAACAATATAAATGTCTCTGGTTTTTCTTTAAGTTTTATCTTTTGCTCATTTCCTTAACAAGCTATGAAAACATTTTTTCTGTTCAAGCCACATTGGAAAGACACTGTTATCTTATTTGATCACACAAAAGCTTGAGAAGTACCCTGAGGAACACCTGTTGCATTCAGATACAGCTCCTTTTCGCTTGCCTGCTAATGGAGTTGAAATTTTCATGAGAAGTGACCCCTCCTCATTTGGTTTTATTATCCTCAAAGCTTCTGAAGGCTCACCAAAAAGACTGTAATAAAGTCCAGTATCACCTGTCTATCCACAGCCACTTTGGTGTAGGTCCTCCATAAATTAAATTGGGAATGCTACTTAAAAATAATCATAATATTTTCTATCTGCAGGGAAGAGTAAACAACATTTTTCAAAAAAACTTTCAAATGACTTATTTATTTTAAATTTCACAGGTTACTTTTTATTGCTGTTATTGGTTTTGTTGCTTTTCACACAAAAAGTTACTTTATAGTTAGTTTTTCTTTGTTTCTTTATCACTAATGGCTCAAACTTTCATGAAACTGTGGTGCTGTGTGTTGGGTTAGAGCTTCCTAGTCAGCTGCATGTCAAAGACTAGAAATCATATATGGAATCATAAGCTATGAAGTGACAAAAACTAGCGAAGATAGAGCAAGTATTTCAGTCATCACTGCAGGGAGATTTTTATCAACCATTCTGTCTGAGCAAATGTATGTCCAGCAGTCCAGTCTGAGGTCACGGCTGCCCCAGAATTTGAGTGGTTGGGGATATTTTGGGATGCTTTCATTAGAAGGCACAGAGTACAGTTAAGAAACAGGCTTGGGGCGCCAGCATGTGATTATGGTAAGACTGGCTGACCACTGGGAAATTGCTGAGCCAACAGGCCGAGGAGTCAGGCTGACCTCCCTGAAGCCAAGTCCACAGAGAGCCACCACCCAACACACCTTCTGAGGGGTAATCTAAAGCACTCAATGCTCAAAATACTCATCTGAGCAACAGATGTTTTTGTGAGACAAAAGTATTGTAGATTTTCAAATGCTCTGTTTATGAATCTTCTTGCTATTCTATTTCTAAAGGTGCCCTATTAAAAAATATATATCTCTTATATTTACTTCAGAACGATCCAGCATTCTGGCTGCCTTTTCATTGGTAGTGGTGGTGGTTGGTGGGGATATGGGGTGTGGGGGTTGTTGCAGAAGAGCTCTAACCACAACGCAAGAGTAATTTACTAAGCAGGCAGCAAATTACCAAGGGTTTGTATAAAGAATCATTACATAAAGCAGGTATTTTTTAGCCTTCTTGTACTTAGTGACATTTAATACTTCTGGATAAAATCTTTTTAATTTCAAGTTGTGGTTAACAAAAGGTTTCTTTCCTTCTTACTCTTGTGTTTCTTGCTGCTTTTGCTTCTTCTAGCACCCAAACTTGATTTTTTTTTTAAGCAGTCTGTTTTTACAAAGCATAGAAAACAGTTACAAAAGAGAGAATTTAGAGAAAGTGTCATTTGATAACCATGACAACTCAGAAGGCAATGAGAAAAAAATTTGGAATCTAATATTTGTTTTACGAGCAGTAGAAAACCTGCCAATTGAAGAAATAGTCCTCTGTTACCTGCCAGTCAGACCATGGTCAAAATGGAATAAATCTGAAGAAAACAGGAACATGTTAATATGATAACTTGAAAAGAAAAAATACATAATAAAAATCCACTAATGTCACTTTTGTCATCTCACAACATCTCACATTTTATATTTGAAAACACATGTCCCCATGCCCATCCATTCGCCACCCTCACTTCCTCTTCCCTTCTCAATGTACATAACATATTCCTTTATGAGGTTTTGATTGGGCAATAGTGTGTATATTTTCTTAAAATAACAGGAAATGGCAGGGAGGGGAGGTGGAAATGCTAAGCAAGATTAATTATGATAGACTCTAACATAAATTATGTTAAAGCATTGACTCTTAGACTGTCAGGGATTTCAATTTAACTCATATTTATTTAAGTAAAACCCCCAAGCTTTTACAATTCAAAATCCACATTTCAAGTTTGGATGCTGTAAAAAGTGAAAGGTATACTACACATCAACGAACAGAGTAAGCTCAGAACGGTGGTGATGGTTATTGTCAGGTTTCTGCTAAAAAGACAACAAATCAACAATAATATAAACCAAAATTTCTACAGAAAAGACAAATCTATAAAAAAGCAGGTCCTACTTACCACTTTATAGTCTGTCTGCATTTGTGTGCATGTGGCTTGCATGTGTGTGTGTTTATGTGTGTGTGTACTTTTCTATGCCACACATTTGCCTCTTCTCTAATTTATTTCCTCCCTTATTGTTTCTTTCCCTTTCCTCTTTTAAATATATCTTAAGGTCTTCTTCAGCAATTCCAGGCCATCTGTCCTCACCGTACTAAATAAGCATTCATGGACACATGGCTGCCTCCTCCAGACTGACAAAGGCTCTTTAGTATAGCTAAGAGAAGTGACCCAACAGCAGTGGTGAAGAGGCCTAAAAATATTTAAAGTACAAAAAAAATAGCAAGACCCACCAACTTTCTCTTTACTTGACTCCCCCTTTTTCTTAAGTTTATTTCATGTTGTACCATTGGAATCTGCCCTTACAGAATGTATTTGCATAATTTCCTGCCAAATTGAATATAAGCCTATTTTTAAAGGTAAAGAAGGCTTATATCAGAAAAAGAAATAAAAAAAAAACCTTTAACTTGTTTTTAAACCATGCTTGCATATATTCCTATGTAGTACAATTGGCAAGCTTTTAAAAGACAGAAAGGTGATTATGTTTAAGAAGCATTCCTGAAATTTCTACTTCTATAGTAGATACAAAGGGTTTGGTAGATATAATGTTTTAGCAGTTTAGTAAGAATGCATCCAATGAGCAAATATGCTTTTAAATAACTTATACAAATTGTAAGACAAAAAGGACACACAGTTTCTTAAAAAAAAAGTACTCAACAGATTAAAACTTCACATAAATGTCTGACTCACACCTTTTCTAGTTGACCAATCTTGGATTTTTTGCATACTCTATAGAAAGATTTGTTTTATTCTCAATGAATAATGTTTTCTTATATAAATTTGTTGGTTTATTAAAGCATTTTATCTAATGAAAAATATTTTAATTGGATGTAAATTATCACTTTATTTTTTTCACAACAGATGCTGTGTGAATTACATGAACTTATATGAATTTCTGAGCTACTCATAAGTATTCAGAAAACTGCTAAAACCTGTTAGCTGAATAAAAGATAAGATATTCCTATTCTCTTTATGGACTAAACCTTGCATGTGTAAAAATTGTTAGGCTTTTTTTTCCCCCCGAAACTTAAGAAATTATGTATAAGCAAGTGTTTCTTCATTCTTTCACCTATACTATATATGCTTACACCTATACTAAGTATAACCCACAATGATGTCTTCTTGGACTTAAGCTACAAAATGGCTGCACACTACCTGTCATATATTTTATGTGAAACAAAAATCTCCACTCAACATTGCTCTTCTCTGTTGACCATCATAAATCTTTCTTTAGTATGCTGTCAGCTTCCCTCTCTTCATTACTAATTTGCTTTTAAAAATCTGTTTCTTAAAAACGTCTACAGCAAAAAATTTTGGTAAATTATATTGTTTCAATTTTAAGAAAAAAAATTTTTTAAATGATCTTTGAATTATGATGGCATAAACAGAGTAAATCATCTCGTTTACACAACAGAATGGAAGTCAAACATTGGAGAAATTATTGTCTCATCTATTTGAAATACAAAGCAAGATTTCCAGTTTTACAAACGCTTTTTTGAAAATGTATGTTATGGTGTATATGCTTATTAAAACTGGTCTTACAAGGGTGTTTGTGTGTAGGGGTTTGAAGCAATGATGTGGGAAAGAAGGAACTGAATTTAGGTGGTGATGAATTTCATTAAGAAGTAGGTGTTCATCAGTGTGTGTCTTAAAGTGTTCAGTGTTTTTTATAGAATGTTTCCCCTCCTTCAAAAAAAAATCTAGTGGGTGTTCAGTGGGTTCTTTTGTTGTTCAATCTGTTAATTAGAATTTTGCAACAAACCTTAAAAGAGGAACAAGGTATGGTAAAAAGGTCTTACTGTAAAATTCAGAAAATGTGAATGCAAAAATCAAAGTCAAAATTATAAACATGAGAGGAAAAATACCAAAAGATTTTATATAAGTTTGAAAATAAAAAGCGCAGCACCCTCTGAGAATCATAAGGCTAGAATTAGAAATATTTCCGGAATTTGATTTGAGAAGGAGGCAGGATCAAAGCAGCAGACTTTAGAGACAGTAGATAAAATGCCCTTATATTTATGGTTTCATTTTGGCTGACAGGGAGAGAATAAATTATAGTTCTAACTCAGATTTTTCCAAATATTGGATAAATGGGTAGTAGTCAAGGACCTGCTTCATCTCTAATACATCAAGCCACTTTAAAAAGTAAGAAAAGAAAAGGGTGTGTAAAAAAAGACCAGGGAATAGACACATTTAGTTCTGAGAATCAGTTCAAATCTCCTTAAATAGGATATAAGTCAAGTGCAGCTGTCCAAAATGTAGAGCCATTTCTTAAACATTTTCAACTCCCTTAATAAAGTTCTCCTTGACACTTTTTAGTTTATTGTGTCAAATTCTTGATGAATTTAAATGGATAGATAATTTGAACCATACATCTCCTGCATATTTTAATTTCACAGGAGGAAAATAATTGGTCAACTACCTGTAGACAATTATTTTGAAAATAAATATTAAATTAGTGAAGCAGCAATTGTACCCTATGGGAAACAACATGAGATAATGGAATAATATCAAAATCAAAGCTAAACAGACTTAAATTATAAATTCTTACTCTATTTCTTACCAGGTATGTGGACATTGTCACATTACCTACCTCCCTGAGCTTCAGCTCCTCTTCTGAAATCAGGGGATAATTTCTTCATCATGGACTGATTATGAATACTAAATGTGATATGTTAAGTACCAAAAGGGGTTTGAACCCATAGTGGGTGCTCATAAAATGTAACATTCCCAATCTATGCCTATCTCGACCTGGACTACTAGAGGCACATGACCAGTTTAATCACTAGAAAAATGATTGCTCAGGAATTTCCTGGAACAATCAGAAATCCTTTAGGATATTTTTAGCATTGAAGTCAACAGTCTTCTTAATAAAGACTCTGAACAATGAAGTAGATTTTCATGTGAAAAAGATGCAGGTGGGCATGTGGGTAACTCTGGTAGGGGAGTTTTCTTTTAAAAATCCCCTGTTGAGAACCATAACTATCATGAGGTCTAAAATGGTATCAAAATTATTGTTTTATTAACTAATTCTCCTTAATTCATATATATACCATTATAAGCCACAGATTCACAGAGCATAAAATGTGAATATGGAATGTGGTCCATTCAAATAATACTTAAATTTATGGTATGGTTATGGTCAAATACATTTTAAAACTATACAGGTTTGGGCAATAGGGGAATTAAAACAAAATCATTGCTGAATTTTTCTGTCAATATTTGATAGTGAAAAATGAATTTAAATTAGTTTAAATTGAGAAATTTATGTTAATCTTTGTAATAAATAGATAATAAATTATCCAAGTAAAATGCTTTCCAAATTAATATATATGTTTAATTTTAGGAGATATTAGCTTATTTCTAGCCATTCATTTTAATCCTCTGGAATAATACATGCTTGTTTCCTTATGAATATCTTTGGAAACACTCTATATTGATATATATGATATAGAAGCAAATGAAAATTATTAAATCTTGTATAAAACCATTATTTTACAGAAAAAAATGATATTCTGAAAATAAAGAAATCTTTTTCAAAAAAATTACACCATACCGTAATGCTTCATAAAGTTAAAAAAAAAAACTCTGTGACTTGAGAAAAATAATTTACTTCTGATTAGTAATATAAAGAACACACTTTGCCTCTTGGATTTTTCTGGAAGTCCTCATGGTATTCTACCAAATACGTCTGTGTATGACTTTTATTTTGTTTAATTCTGGGGAATGTTTGAACAAATATAATTACTTTATTCATCATAATTTTAAAATGGATAAATGATCATATCTAGCTGATTAAAGTGTATTTTTCTACTTTAAACATATGATCATGCATGCATGCACGCACATATACACATATACCATGTTTTCTATGCATTTAACTATGCTCACAGAAACACCACTTGAATTGTTGTTCTGGGCTGATCTCAGAAAAAAAGCAGAGAAACACAGTAGGACTGCTTTAAAGTTATATGTTCTCTATTTCACCTATATTACAAATGGTCCAGGTGGTCTTTGGAGTCTAGAAATACCTAAAGGAACTGACATCACTAGCAAAGATTCCATAAGGCTGACATGTAACTTTGCTTTCCATTTACAGCAGAAACAGCCTAAATTACCGTGGAAACAGAAGCACAATTACTTTGCCAGAATCTGTTATATAAAGTAGTAATAATCACTTTCTCTTGTTGTCTGACAGGAGAATACCACATAAGTAAGGTGGAGAGAAAGTGACTGTAGGGAAAAGAGAGGGGATGTGAAGGTACACACACACACACACACACACACACACACACACACAACAAAACTAACAAAAGAAAGTGAAAAGGGCCTGACAATGAATATTTTATAACACTTTGGTTTGTTTTACAAGACAATAAATTAGAGCAATTTTTCTGAGTAGCTCAGGCAGTAAAACAGTTCATCTGAATTAGTCAAAGTGGAAATGTGAGTTTCTGTCTGAAGAACATAGTTTAACCATAAATTCATGATTCTACACTTTCTCTCTAGCCAGTCCAGAAAAGAAGTCTTTCTCTTTCTGGTGAAGAGATTTGAAGCATTATCTTCTTTATAGCATCTGATTCTGTGAAAAGTTAAGGAAAGGCATTGTTTGAATGTTTAAAAATTATGCACTCAGTGTAATTAGGATAGACTAGGTTATACTGAGATAACACCTACAAAACTGTGTAGATAAGTGCAACAAATGTATATTTCTTGATCATATTACATGCTCATCCCAGGACAGCTGGGAACTCTGCTCTACATCTTCTCACTCCAGGTTGATGAAGATTCTGTCATCTGGAATGCTGCTGGTTGCCTTGACAGTGGCAGGGAACAATAGCAAACCGAATTTCCTTTTGAAGATTCCATCTTGAAGAGACACCTGTCACTTCTCCTAACATTTCATTAACCAAAGCAAGTAATGAGGACACGAAGTGTGTACCATGTCCTGAGGATAGGGAAATGTATTTTGACCACGTGACCAGAAGGAAAGCGAATATGACCAATTACAAGAGACCCTCTATGGGAAGGCTGAGCAATGAATTTTGTCTATTTTCATTGTCGTTTACAAACCCTTTCATCTTAATGATTGTGTGAAAACCTACATTGATTAATATGGTCAAAAGTAACGCATAGCTTATCCTTCATAGTTTCATTTCAGAAAAAAAATAGAAAAAAAGTAGACTCCTGCTTGCAGAGACCCATTTCCCTGAAATGTTTCCTGTTTTTTATTTATTTATTTGTTGTTGCTGTTGTTGTATTGTTTTCACAAAAGAACAGCCATTAGAAAATTATTGGGCTTGTAAAAACATCACTATTACAATAAATATCCCAGAGTCTCAGTGTATGATCAGTGCTATGGACACCAACTTCTCAGTTTATTTTATATGTTCTTTCTGTCTTTCTATGTTAAAAGTCAGGGCTTCTGTTTTCTCCAAAAATGTTTGACAAATGGATTGACATCGCCATTATGGCACCAGTTGTTATTACTGTGCTGTTGCCAAGGCAGCCAAAATATAGACCTGGGTTCAAAGTAGTAACTGGGTGTGTAAGAGGGTAGTCCCTTCTACTTTCATGGATACAGCTGCTTGAATGTGACAAATACTATTAACATCATGGGTCTTATTCCTCAAACCACAAGGTGCTATCTGAACAAATGCTTGGCTTTTAACTGTCAGATTCTTGAATGTGTCACATTTTTCTTCGGATCTTTGGGTTATTGTAACAGCTGTTTGTAAACATTGTAAAGCCTGCATTAGCTACAGAGTGAGTAGAAATATTTTGACCCAAATATCTGCCCCCTGAACCATGATAAGGAATGTAGCCTGTATGCTGACACTTAAGCAGTAGATTTAAATAGCCACCAGGATCAACTTCCAGCTGAATAAGTCAATAGGCATTTTTGATTTCTGACTCTATCTGGGTCAGCTTTCACTCATCAGATGGCCCCAAAACATCCATCGACATTGAGACCTTAAATGAAAAAAACAAAAAAACAAAAACAAAACAAAAAAAAGGTAATAAACTAACAGGTATTTCCAACAAGGTTTTGGATGGGCAATATTTTCACTGAGAGTCTAATCTATCCTCTTTGTTTGACAGTTAAAGTTACCAGTGCTTGTTTAATAGCCATCCTTTTCTTTAGAAACAGTGAGACAAACAGCTTTAGAATTTGTCATGCTCTGATCTCTTTCATTCTGAAAATACCCCATGCTATTTTATGTGGTGGTAATGAGTTAGATATTTCTAGTGTTTGCCTGGGTAAGCAGTCATGAGGGCTGTTGTAATAAGTAAATAGTAAGACTACATTGCTCTGATAATAGCAACTTTCATTGAAGGATGTGAATGTGCCTTGCAAAAGAATGATATAGAATCCTTAGAAAGGCTTTTATTAGAAACGTAATACAACTATTTTTAAAATGGAAACAGTAAGGCAGAGTGGAGAAAGAATCTCTGATATTGTGTCTCTAGTATCAATTGTAATTTTGGACATCTAAGCTATCAACCCAAGCAGTTAAGCTAAGAAAAGTTCTAGTAAGAAAATGCAGTTGTAGCACACTGAATATTATGGGAAATCTTGTCCTCAGCATTTCTAGATTTTGTAGACCCACATATCTGCCAAGAACTTGTATTAGATAGTTACCTTTGGAAGTGGCCAAATGATACACATTCAGTTGAAATTTTATTTAGGATTGAAAATATGTTTCTTACATCAATAATCTAATCCTTTGTCTATTCTTTACAAAACAAGAGATATATTATAGCCATGACCCCCAAAAGTTAAAGATATTTCCTATTAAGCTCACTTAAATATAGACAATCATCTACTATTTTATATATAAAGGTTATAGTAGTAAAGATAAAGCTCATATATTTGCTTCTGGAAGAAGTACTTTTCTTTTTTGAAGATCAACCCCTCTTGTTTTTTATATTAAATATTTGAGTCATAATTAAAGGTACTTAGGATTAAACACATAAACAGCAAGGTAAGGTAGCTTAAGTGTATACTGGATAACAGGCAATGTCAGACCAAGATTTTACTGGAGCTAATCAAGATGACTGAATGTGGGATGCGTGTTTTCATTGTAAAAATGCAGGCAAGCTTTTTAATATTTTGTTTTCAGGTGATGTTTAGACAAATTGAGGTTTGTTCTTGTCTCATCTCGCTCTCATTTTCTCTATCTTTCTTACTCTCTGTCTCTCTCCCTCCTTCCCTCAAGGAGAATCTTGAAATGAAACTGACAGAGCTGTGTTTCACTCTTTTATAGTATAATGTTTGTTAGGTTTCTCACATTGTTTACACGTTTCCTTGAAATAAAGATGGCACTTTCATTGGGCATGTGTCCCGAATTTCCTCATGAAATCAAAATTGAAAATGGAGGCTAGAAATAATGCTTAATATCTTTTATGTCTATTTTGTCATGAAAATTATTCTTTGTCAAAACTGGCCCTATATAAATAGAGAGTAAAAATATATTTTTGCTCTATTGCCTTCCACACCTCTTCGTATTATTCTAGTACATATTCTAGTACATTTTTCTAGGTTCTATCCTAAAGTCCCCAGGAGTCCACAGTTTAATGACCCTGAACATTTAAGATTTTTAGAAAGTATCTAATTTCTAGATTTTGCATTCTCATCTATTATTACAAGTTTGCTAGAGTTCTCAGTCTTGTCGGCTATAATGTAATAAGGATGTCAATACTTTATGCATCCTACATAGCATGTGAGCAAATAACCATCCTATCAAAATAGTTTGTTCAGAGAATTTTTCGTAGAAATCATCTTATAAACTGTTGCAGTATTTCTAAGTTCACAGAAAATAAGTAAAAACAAACCAAACTATATTTAGTGTTTAGTGCCCCTTTTCCCCTCCAAGCTGCCCCTTTCCCTACTCTCCAAAGTCAGAAATGTCAGACTCCTAGAACATTGTTAATAGGAAACAATCTGAAGAGTACTAATTTCCACTAATTCATGAAAGTGTGAATGACTCTTAATCCCTTAAACTTCTAAAGGTTGAGAGAGGTTGGAATAGTTGCTACCTAAATAAATCATGAATTTGTAGAACCTTAACATAACATAATACATTGATGTAAAAAAGATTCAGATAATATGTAAAAATTTATTTTCAGTTAGCACATGAGAAGATCATACCAATTTAGATTTTTGCCTCTGCATCTTTTTATCTATAATGCTCGTGATTTACACAGCTTTCTTATTCTTAACTTTTTGCACCACAGAATCTAAAAAGTCCCATTCGTCTTCATTGTGGTTCCCATTTAAGCAGCTGCAAGGCACTGGTGTGTGGGGAAAGTGTGGCAGGAAAGAAGGTATTGTGTACATTGATTTTGGGTAAATCAGAAACGGTGTATTTGCATTCAACTAGGGACTTTCTGGGGATACTGCCTGACTTGAAACTGTGAGGAGTTCAGGCTCTGTGGAAGGTTGTTGAGAAAATATTTAAGTTCCTGAAATCACACCATTGGTGTAGCCTTTTCTATCCTTTATATGTGACTTAAAATGCATTTTGTTCATTTCTAAATGAAATAAATGAGGTTTATACACCATAACCCTAGCTTCCTAGCTGTGGTGCTGGTATTCACTAGCCCCGTGTTTTTTGGAAAATCATTTTATCTCTTTTTGACTCAGTTCTCTCCTGAATCAAATGGGATCATGATTCTAGCTGTGTCTTTCAAAGGTGCTGTTGGAGGAATGATGGACAAATAGATGTGAGCATGCTGAGACAAAGTTAGAGATATTATGCAAATTTGACATATTTTAATTACCAAATATTAAGAGATGGGACAAAATGCAGCTTTAAAATATTTTCTTTAATTCTTTATTATAACTAATTTCTTGTCAAAATCTAGTTTAAGATTTAGGGAAGTCAAAATGTGAACTACTTTGTTGAAACTGAAATTAACATGAAGTTTCAGATTTTATAAAGTATTTATTGGAATACCTTTATAAAACTGCTTGCCCTCTTGCCTTTAAGAATGCCAGGGAACTCAACATACTTCTCAGGGCCCTTAAACACAATCAATGGCAAAGTCGTTTTTTTTTTTCTCCCTGAAAAAATAATCAGTACTATTCCAGGTAAGGATTCAAAGATATTTGAACATATGTGATAGACTAAAATTAAACTGGATTAAAATTAAAACTATAGTTTTTATTTTATATTACACAAAGCATTTATGAGAGTATATTATTTTATTTTGTAACCCAAGAAACAGCCTTTGGGAATGTCAAGATGCAATTGAGGAAATATTTCAGGGAATCGGGTTCTGTATTAGATTGAAATGGAGGCAAGAAAGAGTAAGGCTTTCCTATATTAATGGCATTGGGGTCCTTTTACACCAACGGTCTATGAAGTTTTAGAAAAGAGAGAGAGGCAGAAAGCAATCTATTCAGCGAGGCATATATACAGTATTTGGTTTTGCATTACGCCCAAAAAGATGGCATCGTGCAAAACCAAACACTGTACAACTCATCATAGGCGGGAATTTTACAGACTTGGGTTGATATTGTGTGTCTTATTATATGCCTAAACAATAACTCTATTTGATAAAAATCTGAATTACAGCTATCCATACTAATGTATCAAAATATTCCACAATGGATCTGATGCTTTCTAAAATGCAAAACATTAGATCTCTCCAGAAATCATAAACAGATGTTAAATATTTCTTTATAATACATACTCATTATATATTACAAATGTATTGATCTATACATATATAAATACTTATAAGCACATGTATATAAAATTAACAATCTCAATCCTTGTCAAAATTATTCTATTACAAAGTCAAATTTTTCTTTGATTTATGTTATTATCGCACTTTAAAGTTATTCTTCCTTTATGAAGGGATCTGGGAACACTGTATCCAGACACTTAATGCAAACTGGTCTACTGGACATTACATGGTGCCAAAGCCAGATGCTTGAGAATTTAACCCACCTAAGGCTGTCTTTACATTAGTACATTGCTCACCGCTTCAGCAGAAAGCATATTGGACAAGGTCACCTGCTAAATAACTTGGCTCAGGAAGTCAGAAAATAAGCCACTGACCTCCAAACTGAGAAGAATGATGGTGATGGTGAAAGGATAAGCCAAAAATGTAGGTCACTTTGATTCTTGATTTACTGTCACTTCCACTTCTAATCCACACCAAGTTTACCTCTTAAACTTCCCTTATATTCATGAATGTCCTTTCAGCACACCTCACCAATCATCACTAAACTCTTTGAATCATTGAAACACTTTCTCAATGGTTTCTTAGAGTCTAGCTCTCCTGAAATTAATTTTCACAATAGCAGTCAAATAATCTTCCAAAAAAGTTCAAATAATATCGAATCTCTCTCCCTGCTGCTAAAAAGTCTTTCACACCACTTCCCTTAGCCCTAATGACAAATGGATAGGTTTGTTTTGTTTGTTCATGTTAGACTTTGTCTTTCATATCGTTGGTTTACCTCAACTTTCTCAAGATTCTATAAATGATGAACTATATTGAATAGCACAGGTAGCTGACACATATTCTGTTTGCTTTTGTTCACTACCATTTCCCCATGAGGCCTCTCACCTGAAAGAGAAGCCTGACTGAAGGTTCTGTATAAGTGGGGGAATTCAGGGGAATGCTTTCACAGCCAGTCTCTTTGAAGTGCCCCTGGGAAAAATTGCAGGTTTCAGAGTAGGAGCCTCCTACAGGCTGTAGTCCAGTGCATTTTACTGCCAAAGGAAGTGCTCGTCTGCCTTTTATTTTAAACTTATTTTGCATGGGATGTGTGTGTGTGTGTGTGTGTGTGTGGCTAAAATCATGTTAAGATGTGCTCCACTTGTCTGTCAGACCCTGGCATCTTCACAAAAATAACTGTTGTAAAGATCACCCACTTGCACTTGATTTTGAGAATAGTCCTTGGGCTTAAGCCCTGGAACAAAAGCCTTTGCTTCCAAATCATAGCTCTATTTACACTTGTATGGAAAGGAAGAGTTCTACAGTCCCGGCTCTTTGGAAAATAGTTTTTTAAATAATGACCCAGGATTGCCCCCTCGCCTATCCCTGCCTTCTTTATTCGTTGATTCACCTTCGAGGTCTCTTGTGACTTTTGCTAAATTTCATCTTCTTTTATTTCCCTACCAATCATACTTTCATTTGTGCTATTCTCACAAGTTTTTATTATTTATTAACTTATTTATTTCAGAAATTTCAATTTTTACACCCAAAAAGATGGTGTAGATTAAATATAGATTAAAGGGTACATGTGCAGGTTTGTCACCTGGGTATATTACGTGATGCTGAGGCTTGGAGTCCCAATGATTCTGTCACCCAGGCAGTAAGCTTGGTACCCAAGAGAACCCCTGCTCACTTGCCGCACTCTCCCATCTAGTAATCCCAAATGTTTATAAAATTTTGATTCACTAATGGTATACTTTATTTTTGCTTTCCATAGTGTAATGTTCTCTTTCATTTTAATTCACCATTTCTGTCAATTCAAGGAGAATTTGAGGCAAAGAAAATACAGACAGATTTGAACTTACTAGATCAATTTGAATTAGAAGCTTAAGTTTACCTTTAATGTTGTTGGAAAAACAGTTTGAGTAAATTAATAATTTGATCATTAAATTATAAAAGACAGTTGTAACATCTAGGAAAACTTACTCTTTTTAGGACTATTAATTTCAAAAGTGTTTCTATTAATTTACAAACAACTTTATTCATTCTTATTTAAGATGATTCTTTAAGAATCAATTTAGAAAACTTAATTATTTGATCATATCAAAATTAATGATTAAATATATTTATATATATTTTATTTTCTAATTCAGACAGACATTATTTTAAGGAATTTCCATTAGTTAATTATTCAATATCAATATTCAGTGATACCGAAATTAGTCAAACCAACGTTTAGTAAATATCCCATTTTGTTGCTAAATAGTAATGGATGATAACAATTTTCAGAATAAAATCTTATTTATTTTGCCAATCCTCAGCCAATCTTGATGATTCTTTCCATCACAGCATCATTTTAAATCATAACATTTTTAAAAAGTCTGTTGAAGTTATAGTAATTAATGGGGATTAAATAAATTATATACCTTTTAGAACTCTCCTGACAACTAGCAGAATACCACTAAATGATTCACTGAAGATTTCAAAACCATAGTAATGTCCCCACAGAGACATGAATTATTATGAAGGATCTATGGATTGTTTAAAGGAGAAACAAAAATAATAAAATAAATGAGATCTTTCTTCTCAAAATAGTTACAAATATTATTGATGAAACTAAACATTTAATCCTCACTGAAATATAGCCTTAGAAATTAGTCTACAGGTTGTACATACATTTCACACAGAAATTCCATTAAATCTATCTGAGGAGATAACCCATGGGATCAGCAAAAAATGGTTCTGTGGTACGAAATGACTTTTAACTAAAGGTTAAATAAAATTGTACTGATGTTATTTTAAACTGATTACTCAAGACAGTGATTCTTTTGGAATGGTTCTTACTTCAATTTGCTCTCCACTTCCTTCTGCTTTTTAAATTCCCAGTACCCTTTTATTTATCTTACGCTCACCTTGTTATGTCTATTTCTGCCTCCCCAACTCTCTCCAAAATCATGGCCCTACCTCATCCTTCACAGAGATTTATATGTACAGAAAACCAGCTTATTAGTTTACACCTCCTTACCATGATTACCTTTTCCTCTATTACCATTGATTTATCTCATTTGTTTCCCCCACCCAGGGATTCATCAGAACACGAAATTTCCAGTGATAATTTACATTCCACCACAAACGTAGTTATATGCTTGGTTACATGTTTCATTCATAGATCTTTAATTGTTTCTAGACTAAAGTTCTAAATGATGATGGCAAAAGTGTGATGATAATTTAAATACCCAAGACTAAAATTTCCTGAAGATAACTATTATTTCTATTACTTATCTATGCATCTAAACATTTTGTAAATTATAACAACATTTAAACATTTTCTATCCAATCTATCTATACAAATATTGGCTTTAAATTATGTACATACATACATATATATATCTTAAAATACATTTGCATTGAGTTGTAATTAAAGTATACATTGAAAATTCAGCCATGAACATACTAGTATTAATTAAAAGAGTTCCTGCATATTCTTCTCTTCTCCTCCTAAAAGCTAAATTTGTTTCCCAATTTACTTTTATAGTGTATTTTTGAAAACCCTTTCAATATTTAAGTAAGCACTTTAGGTAAAACAGTCATCTCTAACTAACATTCATACAAATGTGTTCACAAACAAGGTTTAAAATTAGGCAGTAGTTGGATTTCCACAAGGCTAGGGAAAATTGGTTGAAAAGGAAGGTTTTACTTTTCATTCATCCTGCAGTTTTTCAAAATAGGATTTAATTCAATAACTAAAGGTACATTTTATTTTTAAAAAAGCAAACTCCACTTCAAAACTTTTCATAGTAGTTAGCTACTAATACTGACTGGATTTGCCTACAATTTGGTTTCAGAGAGTTCATGCTACCTGACAATTTTGGATGTCTGAGAATCAAAAGAATTACAGATAACTGAATATCAGGTGACTGAAAAACAGGAATTTAATTAACATCAAAATAAAGAACTCACTAGGGTTACACTTTTTAAGTTTGAGAGTCATTGCCATAGTCATATTGGATTGTTACAAATCTGATAGTCAATATTTGTATACTTCTTTTAAACAAAGCAAGGTTCTGGAGAAAGATGCAGAGGGATCAGGAACAATCTTCACTTGGAGAGGTCAGAATATTAAATAGAAGATAGAATGTCATATTATTAATCAAAGGAAAGGCAGATGGAAATTTTATAGTGTTCTGAATTTTTATTGTATTTCTAGTTTAAACTCTTCTGCAAGAGAGCTTCCATTTCTTCAATGCTTATAACTATAAAATGAAAGATATGGATTGCTTTTAAATTTTATATATACAATCTAAGTAAAACTGAGCCTTTTGTCTTCCACCTTAAGGTCAATCTCATTATAGAATTACATTGAGACTGGGTGCAGTGGCTCACACCTGTAATCCCAGCACTTTGGGAGGCTAAGGTGGGCGGATCACTTGAGATCAGGAGTTTGAGACCAGCCTGGCCAATATAGTGAAACCCCCTCTCTACAAAAAATACAAAACTTAGCCATGCATGGTGGCACATGCCTGTAATGTCAGATACTCAAGAGGCTGAGGCAGGAGAATCATCTGAACCCAGGAGGCAGAGGTTGCAGTGTGCTGAGATCACGTCACTGCACTCCAACCTGGGCGACAGAGTGAAACTCTGTCTCAAAAAATAATAGTAATTGCATTCAAAGGAACACAAATTCAAGAAAAATTATTTAAAAGATAAATTAATGCCCACAATCTCTTAAGAAGGCAACGAGCCACAGTCCACTGTATCAACACTATCAGATATCTTTATTCTTCTTTGCCCAGGTCTTTCCCCAAAGTCTCGCATGTCAAATCATTATCTATATTTTTCTTATTTTAGAACAATGTCAGTTGCTTTTTAAAATAAACTTTTTACTTTGGAACAATTTTAGATTTTGAAAATGTGCAAAGATAATACAGTTTCCCTGACCCCTCATCCAGTCTCTTGGAAGTTAATGTCTTACATTTCCATAGTAAACGTGTGGAAACTAAGAAGTCACCACTGGTACATTTACTATTAACTAAACTCAAGGCTTCATTTGAATTTCACCAGTTTTTATATGAATTTGCTTTTTCTATTCCATGATTGATTCCAGAGTACCACATTGCTTTTAGTCATCATGTCTTCCTCCTCAATCTTTTCCTTAGTTGTTTTTCAGTCTTTCTTTGTTTTCAATGTTTTACCAGTTTTGAGGAATGCAGGTCAGTTATTTTGTAGAATATCCCTCAATGTGGGCTTGTCTTCTCATGTTTAGACTGGGATTAAGGGTTATAAAGAAGAATAACCCATAGGTGAGTTTCCTTCCTGATCACATCATATCAGGTGTGCATATGACTTGACTTGTCACTGGGTGATGTCACATGACTTGTCACTGGGTTATGTTAACCTCAATCATTTGAATAAGGCAATGTTTGCTAGGCTTTACTACTGTAAAGTTACTGTGTTTTCATTTCCTATACTCTAGTCTTTGGGTATAAATCACTAAATTCAGCAAACACTCAAGGTGTTGTGGTGGTGGGAGATACTGAGGAAATAAGCTACACCTTTAAGAGTGGTAGTCTCCATGTGTATATTTGGAATTCTTTTGTAAGAAAGATGTGTCCCTTCCCCCTCATATTTTATTTTATTTAAATATTTGCCTTCATCAGTATGTATTCACATCTGTCTGTTTTATGCTTTAGGTTGTAACCTAATATTGTACTGAATTAAGTAGAACCCCCAACTATTTAGAAATATTATTTCTGTCCACACAGAACCTGTGAATGTGACGTCATTTGGAAATAGGTTCTTTGCAGATTTAATCAAGTTAAGATGAGGTCATACTGGATTACAATGGGCCCTAAATCCAATATTTCTGATGTCCTTTCTTTTAAGGAGAAGAAAAATTAGAAATGGACATTGACACACTCACAGGGGAGAATGCCACAGAGGCTGAGATTGGAATGATTAGTCTACAAGCCAAGGAAGGCTGGCAACCATCAGAAGCTAGAAAGAAGCCACAAAAGCTTCTCCCCAAGAGCCTTGAAAGAGAACGTTACCCAACCAACTCCTTTATTTCAGACTGCTAAACTTCAGAACTGGTAGTGAATAAATTTTTGTTGTTTTAAGTCTCCTGGTTTGTGGCAATTTGTTACAGCAGTGAAAGGTAATACAACAATTTGTTGCTCAAACTTCCAGGTTTGGCCTGTAGATCTTTCAGTTTGGCTCTTGTATCCCTTTGATATGCCACCATTAAGCTCTGGAGTTTTATACTCGGTTTCCTTTTCTCTCTTCTACCAAGCTCCTCTAACTTCTTCACTCCTTGTATGTGTATTCTCTCTCTCTCTCTCTCTCTCTATATATATATATATATATATATCTATATCTTTGTGTGTGTGTGTGTATATGTGTATATATACACACATATATACGTATATATACATATATATGTACATACACATATATACATATATATACATATATTTTTTTCTCTAGATATTATTTTCCTCTTTTTTAGGTGGCTAAATACTTACATTTTCTCCTCCCTACCATTAGTATAGAGAGTACTTTACTGACCAAGCAAGTAAACTTGCCTTTTTTAGGGAGTGAGGGTGGCAGGGATGGGGGTGGCAGTTGAAAGAGCCTATAAGTGGTCTGTCTGCCAGTGTCCTTTCTACATTTGTCACATAATCAATAGGTCCTGTATTTAACTCGCCATCTTGCTGATTATTAAATACTTCATAAATATTTGTTTACTATGTTTTTTAATATTTAATCCCAAATCTTGTCTTCTCACCATTCCAAAAATACCATAAGTAAATAGTAGCAACTAGTGCAAAATTTGGAGGCTTATGTATATTAAGATTATTATATATCCTGAAAACAAACAATAAAAAAATGTAGTGAAATTATCATGGAGGATGCACATAGAGTCAGCAAAAGGAAATCAAGGGAAATGAAATCTTCCCTTTCTTCAGGAATATTATCTCATCCAAGAGTTCCAATAATGAATTTATTGTGAAATTTTATAATCACAATTATCCTGTAGCAAAATAAATAGATGAAATATTTCTTTTTATATTTCTGCCCAATTGAATAGATTTAATTCAGTCTGTAGGAAATTAGCAAATTAAATGAATAATCCGCAAACTAGATGATTACATAAATTAACTAAAAAAATCTCTATCCTGAGATTCTTCTTTATAAATGGAAAAGTAAACACTTCTCCAAATTTCACCTTCCTGATATATGAACTAAATGTTGTTATAGCAGTTTTACTCATGTACATGTTATCATTATTTTATGATTTCTAAGATCTGCATAGCAATGATAACAGGACTAAAAAAGAGAGACAAATTTTACAGGAAACATATTGCAAATTAGGGTAAAAGAAAGATTTCATTTCTCATGATTTTATGCAAGTCTTTTATTGAACAATTATCTCTAATATTTTTGCTCAGATTTGCTCATTATAGAGGCTATTCTAACCCACTCAGAGGTATGTCTCATGTAAAATTGTACTATCCAAAGCTCAGATCGTCCAATTTCTATTTAATTTATTCTGTATGAATGCCTAGACTTGAAAGTAAAGTCAAGTATCTGATAGGTACCCATGAAACTTTATTAAATTCTTCAGAATCTTTAGAGTTTCCTCCAAGTCTAAATTGGCAGTCCACCCTGAATCTAAATGTAATGTGCTTATTTTGAGACTTCAGATATGGTATAATAGCATTGACTCAAATCTGTGCTCATAATATTATTAACGATAAATTAATATCATTATGTTTACATAGATCATTGCATAAAATATGTTTAAAGTATGACATTCATTTAACAAAGAAATACAAGGAATTTTTAAAATATTAGTTTTCTAAATTAGTTTCCTAAAATGTTATATAGAAATAAAATATTGGTCCTTGTGTGTTATATCCACCAAGTCTACTCACTGGCAACCTTGCATATAGAGAAAGAGGAGTGATACATGGTATTTAAATACACTTTACTATCAGAAAAATGAAGAAGCATGAATCAGAGCAATTGTCAAAACAGATACAAGAAAATGCCTTATAATGGTATGTTAATGTCTGAAAAGTTTAGATCATGCTGCAGTAATCCAAGTAAAGACATAATCAATGCACACAAATGATTGTAAAAATAAATACGCATTGCTTAGAAGTCTTAATTCATTCTCCTATAGCTGATTACCTGATATCATATACAACCTGAGTTCCCATGATACCAAATATTCAAATTACCTGAAGGTAAGACTGACTATACTAAAACGATTAATTCTGAATGATGGTTAGAAAATAAGCACCAGGTATAGTATATTTGATATTTATGGTAGATGTTATTGTTCCTAATTATGCACTCTCTCCCCTCTAAGAGTGTAATTCACCCCCACTCTTACCGTGCCTCTCAACAGGTAGATTCTTTTCTGTTCCATTGCCATGCTGAGCCATGTGACTTTCTTTTGCTCTTGGATGTGACATACACTGGACAAAAGCTTTAAATGTGTTTGCGTGGTTTGGATAGGTGCTTCTTTGTTCTGCCAGGGGAAAAGCATATCCCAGATTGGGGCTGCTTTTTCAGGGATGAGAAGATGTGCAGAGTAAAGCAGTGCTAACTTGCAGGCTTATAAGCAAGAAATACATGTTTACTGTTATAAGTCACTAGGATATTGGGGTTACTTGTTAAAGCAATACAATTCGATTTAACACAAATGCAAGAGATAATTTTACACTCACTATTGGTCTTTTAATCATTTAGTATACTCTGTCAGCTTGCTGTTCCTCTGAGTACATTTGAATTGTATAAAAATGTTACTAGCAGACTTAAGAGGGTAATATAGCCAGATTTGCTCCCACAGATTTACCTGTTGGACTCATTGCCGTTGGTCACCTTGACCACTGAATCATTTAAGACTTGACACTGCTTTGAACCATCTTTTCTCAGATGTGGTGACATCTGAGGCTTTTATCCTAAACTATCTGGTTTTTGAACTTCCTATTTGAATCCGTCTTTGTCAACTTTTCTGGAAAGATAACACTGCAGCTGACATTTAAGTGCGTTAACCTCTGCTCCTGGCAGCGATGCAAAACCATAATTTTACCTGGTTCTGTATTTCTCTCTTATTGAGTACAGGAGGATCACTCAGACTGTAGATGAGACTATTTGCCTATCTACCAAATCAAAGTTTGAAGCAGATTGATTCTAAATCAAAGTAAGAAAAACTAATATGCAAAAAGAAGTCAAAGTTTTTAAGGAAGAGAGTGACATAATCACTTTTGCTATTGAAATGGATAACTGTAATAAAAAATGGTACAAGAAGTAGGGTAGAAGAAAATAGTGGCAGAAAAAACAGATAGAAAGCTTTTGTAAATGCTAAAGTTCAGTCAAGTGGGAGGTTCTGACGGCACAGAGTAAGACCACAGGAGTCAAAAGTTAGGGAATTTTTGATGTCATCTCAACAAATGAAACAAGTTCAGTTTAGTGTTAGTAGTATTTTTTAAATCATTTTGGGTGAAAAAGATGTGTTTGGTTGCATAGGAAAGTTATTTATTGGTGATTTCTGAGATTTTGGTGCACTCTTCACCAGAGCAGTGTATACTGTACCCAATGTGTAGCCTTTTATCCCTCACCCACCTCTATCCCTTTCCCTAAGTCCCGAAAGTTCATTATATCATTCTTATACTTTTGTGTCCTCATAGCTTAGCTCCAACTAATAAGTGAGAACATACAATGTTTGGTTTTCTGTTCCTGAGTGACTTCACTTAAATAATGTTTCCAACGCCATCCAGGTTGTAACAAATGCCATCGTTTCATTCCGTTTTCTAGCTAAGTAGTATTCCATGGTCCACATATACCACATTTTCTTTATCCACTTGTTGGTCAATGGGCATTTAAGCTGGTTCCATATTTTTACAATTATGAATTCTGCTGCTATACACACGCATGTGTAAGTGTCTTTTTCATATAATGAATTCTTTTCCTCTGTGTAGATATCCAGTAGTGGGATTGTTGGATTAAATGGTAGTTCTATTTTTATTTCTTTAAGGAATCTTTATACTGTTTTCCATAGTGGTTGTACTAGTTTACATTCCCACCAGCAGTGTAAAAGTGTTCTCTTTTCACCACATCCATGCCAACATCTGTTAATTTTTTATTTTTAAATTATGGCCATTCTTGCAGGAGTAAGATGGTATCTCATTGTGCTTTTGCTATGCATTTCCCTGATAAACAGTGATGTTAAGCATTTCTTCTTTTTTTTTGTCATTTGTATATCTTCTTTTGAGAATTGTCTATTCCTGTCCTTTGCCCATTTTTTGATGGGATTCTTTGGGGTTTTCTTTCTGATTTGAATTCCTTGTAGATTCTGGATGTCAGTTTTGTCAGATTCATAGTTTGCAAATATTTTCTCCCTCTCTGTGGATTGTCTGATTATTCTGCTGATTATTTCTTTTGCTGTGCAGAAACTTTTCCATTTAATTAGATCCCATTTATTTATCTTTGTCATTCTTGCATTTGCTTTTGGGTTATTACTTGTGAAGTCTTTGTCTAAGCCAATGTCTGGAAGAGTTTTTCTAATGTTATTACCTAAAATTTGTATGGTTTCAGGTCTTAGACTTAAGTCTTTGATTCATCTTGAGTTGATTTTTATACAAGGTGAAATATAGAGGTGAGGCTCCAGCTTCATTTTTCTACCTGTGGCTTGCCAATTATCCCAGTATCATTTGTTGAATAGGGTATTTTTTTCTCATTTTATATTTTTGTTTGCTTAAATATTTGGCTATATTTCTGGGTTTTCCATTCTGTTCCATTGGCCTATGTGTTTATTTTTTATATTAGCACCATGCTGTTTTGGTAACTATGAGCCTGTAGTATAGTTTGAAGTTTTGAAATGTGATGCCTCCAGATTTCTTCTTTATGCTGAGTCTTGCTTTTGCTATGTGGGCTCTTTTTGGGTCTATGTGGGCTCTTTTTTGGGTTTACGTGAATTTTAGGATTGTTTTTCCTAGTTCTGTGAAGAATGATGATGGTATTTTTATTGGAATTGCATTGAATTTGTAGATTGTTTTTGGCAGTATGGTCACTTTCACAATATTGATTATACCCCTTTGTGAACATGGGATGGTGTTTTCATTTGTTTGTGTCATCTGTGATTTTTTTCAGCAGTGTTTTATAGTTTTCCTTGTAGAGATCATTCATCTCCTTGGTTAAGTATACTGCTAACCATTTCATTTTGTTTTTTTGCAGCTATTGTTGATTCTCAGTTTGGTTATTGTTGGTGTATAGCAGTGCTACTGATTTGTGTACATTGATTTTGTATCCTGAAACTTTACTGAATTAATTTATCAAATCTAGGAGCTTTTTATATGAGTCTTTATGGTTTTCTAAGTATAAAGTTGTATCATCGGCAATTCCTGATGAACATGGATGCAAAAATTCTCAACTAAATACTAGCTAACTGAATCCAACAGCGTATCAAAAAGATAGTACACCATGATCAAGGGGGTTTCATCCCAGGGATGCAGGGATGGTTTAATAGATACAAGTCAATAAGTGTGATACGTCACATAAACAGGATTAAAAACAAAAGTCATACGCTTATCTCAATAGATGCAGGAAAAGCATTTGACAAAATTCAGCATCGCTTTATGATTAAAACCCTCAGCAAGGTCGGCATAGTAGGGACATACCTCATGGTAATAAAAGCTGTCTATGACAGACACAAAGCCAACATTATATTGAATGGGGAAATGTTGATGCATTCCCACTGAGATCTGGAACAAGACAAGGATACCTACTTTCACATACTATTCAGCATACCACTGGGAGTCCTAGCCAGAGCAATCAGATGAGAGAAAAAAATAAGGGCATCCGTATCAGTAAAGAAGTAGTATTTTTGCTAATTAAATGTGTTGCACATTTGACAATGAAACAAATGACAAAGTAATTTGAGAGATACTCTGTAGATTAGATTATTATATTCATCAATCATTTAATAGTATGTGTGAAGTAAACACAGTGAGAGAAGAGAATTCTAATCATTGAGAAAAAGTACAAAACACAAAAGAGAAGGCAGCCGAAAAGTTACTCGAACTAGTAAACAACACACATGATGTGATACTCAAGGAGATACTATTGTTTTAAAAATTAGAAATTAGCCAGGCATGGTGGTTCACACCTGTAATCCCTGGGAAGCGGAGGTGGGTGAATCACAAGGTCAAGAGATCAAGACCATCCTGGCCAACATGGTGAAACCCCGTCTCTACTAAAAATACAAAAATCAGCTGGGAGTGGTGGCATGCACCTATAGTCCCAGTGGCTTGGGAGGCTGAGGCAGGAGAATTGCTTGAACCCGGGAGGTGGAGGTTACAGTGAGCAGAGACTGCACCACTGCACTTCAGCCTGGGCAAAAGAGCGAGACTCCATTTCAAAAAAAAAAAAAGGAATCACCACTTTGGGAGGCTTAGGCAGGTAGATATAGGTCACTTGAGGCCAAGAGTTCAAGACCAGCCTGGCCAACATGGCGAAACTCCATCTCTACTAAAAATGCAAAAATTATCCAGGCATACTAGCGCATATCTGTAATCCCAGCTACTCAGGAGGTTGAGGCATGAGGATCACTTGAACCCAGCAGGTGGAGGTTGCAGTGAGGTGAGATCCCACCACTGCACTCCAACCTATGGAAAAAAAAAAAAAAAAAGGAATCACATATAATGTGTTCTTCACTCATAAAGAAATTTACCTAATTTGACTTCTTCTTTATTGGCACTGAAAAATAAGTTCATTCCCATAAAATTCAATGTGGCACTTTAACTAAATAAAATTGTTATTACCAACATTTTATGACTGAGAGGTCAAACATTAATAAGTTAGTCCAGTAACTCAGCCAGCAGAGGTTAGTAGCATTTGGAAAAGAATGCTCTAATTTCTCTTTAGAGACCTTCAGTTCTGGAAGAGATTGGTGTTGAAATCCTTTAGGTTAGGGCCAAATCCTTTGGGTTCAGCATTTATGATAAGAACACTAGTAAAGAGTGCAATCTTAAGGATGAGAAAATAGCAAGTCAGAATGTGGAGGTTCTCAGACTAATAATCACAGTCAGCAAAGGTTAACTTCCTGATTCTCTGCTTGAGGGAGATGATGACTCATTAATTACACAAAGCAACTCCGAATACAGCTTTCACACATTTCTTTTTTCTAACCCAATTTTACTTTAGGTGAGGAGTGAACACAAAATGTAGAGTTAAAACTCCTTTCTTACAAAAAAGGAAGAAAGGAAAAGAAAGATAAAAAACCTTCTACTTATACAATTATATGGTAAATACACTAGTCTCAGCATTAATCATCTTACACTGAAGATGGCCTTTTGATCACTTCATTACTTGTAATTTTCTTTTTCTCAACATCAAAATGAAAATCTGAAGTTTAACTGGGTGGGAAATGACAGAACTATATTCTGTACAAAATAAGGATGATATTCAAAATTATATTCTAGGCACTGTTTCCAATTAACTATTTGTTGATAATTCTGATGCATGCCCTGAACAAAAGAGGTAAAATTTATCACAGAAAGAACTAACTTGATGTTATAAAACCCCTGCTGTTCTTTAGGACTTCTCAAAGCAGCAGCCTGCTTTGGTTCAGGACAAAGTCATTTTCTTGTATGATTGACTAAAAAGGGGTCATGTTACCAAACTAAGGTGGAGAATACAAAAGGTAAGATTGTACTACTAGGCATTCTGCATACTTATGTTAAAGTAAAGTAATTATAATGGATGCGTATTAAGAAATGAATGCATTTTTATAAATATAATGGTCTTTTTAGAAGATACAAATATAACTAAATTTATCTTTTCTTGTTTCTCTGTAATATATCCATGAAAAGATACCCTAAAAAGAAAAATAATTCTCAACTATTGCTTAAAACAATGACAGAACCAAATAAATTCTCAATTCTTACAAGAATTTCTACAATCTGTCACCTAATGAGTTAAAACCTAGGAATGGTGTCTTCTGTCAAGCGGCCCTAGGCAGTCTTTCTGGAGAGGCATGCTGCCAGAAGTTGTTCTAATAAGGGGAGGAATGAAAGGTACTACTGCAGCTACAACTTGAATTCAGAGAAATTGACTCAGTAAAATCAATTTAATATGTTCAGTATACGAAATATTATGTTGAGGATAGCTTCAACATTGCAGCCCCTAATATGTCTAATAATTTCAGGGCTAGAAAAAGAAAACAGATGCAAAAATCAGCCTGAACCCTAAACCCAATTTAAAGGATTTAAAAAGAAGGCAGGAGTGAAATGCTCATATCCAGCTGACATACTCCTTGTTTTCAAATACAGAAGATCTACTCTGCTATTAAATAGAGCATTCTTTACTATGCAGATTATGAGAAGAGGAATGAAAGTATCTCTCCAAGATAGCGTGCTCCCTAATTCCATCTCCATGCGATACTTCATGTTGAAAATCTTGCTATTGGTATAAAGCTCTCACATAAGAATGAAAGTTTCAGCATCACAGAAATACAACAGACAGTTTCCTTTGTCACATCACTAAGCCATTCCTTGAGTTTGTAGCTGAATCTTGAAAATTTTCCTCTCACAGTGAATGGGACCGGTGGAATTTTCTCCAACACCAAACTGAGCCATAAACTGAGCACTTGTCACAAAATCTCAAATCTGTCTACCACTAGACTAGATCTCTAGAGATTAGCCAAAGAATCACAAGAAGAGAGGAAAAACAATAATAATAACTTGACTTAGTAAAATTTTAAAGAACCAGAAAAAAATGGGAGAAAAAATATGCCTGTGCTATTCCTGATACAGAACAACCACAGAAAAGTAGATTTTGAAAACAACTGCTATTCTTTTGTATAGAAGAAAAGAAAGCATAGTAGCTACAAAACAAAAACTGAACTAATTAAATCTTGTTAAAAAACAGTCTAAGTCATCAATGAAAATAACTAAGTAGTGAAAATCAATGACTCCAACAATAGCTCAATGAAACAGCAAATAAAATTAAGAAATATGCAAAATGGAGAGGAGATCATTAATTTTCTAAGTTTTAAAAAAAGAGGGAGAAATGGTAGACATGGAAGAATATCAACATTTTTTAAATGCCTAATGAAGTTACATAACTGGGCAATGATTACCAGTGCTAATTAACACCACACATTGAGATACCCAGAAATTGTATGCCTCATGAAGGAAGTGCACAATACCAGCTATGGAGAATTCTTGTCGAAAACAAACTTCAATCTGATTGAACCTATTAGTCTGTTCTCATGCTGCTAATAAAGGCATACCTGAGACTGGGTAATTTATAAACAAAAGGGGTTTAACTGACTCACAGTTGAGCATGACTGGAGAGGCCTTAGGAAACTTACAATCGTGGTGGAAGCGGAAGCAAACATGTCCTTCACATGACAACAGGAAGGAGAAGTGAAGGGTAACTGTCCTTTAGAAAACCATCAGCTCTTGTGAAATCTATTCGCTATCACAAGAAGACCATGGGAAAAAAAACCACGCCTATGAATCAATTACCTCCCACTGGGTCCCTTCTACAACACTTGGGGATTATAGGAACTACATTTCAAGATGAGATTTGGGTGGGAACACAGTCAAACCCTGTTATTGATCCCCTGGCTCCTCCCATATCTCATGTCCTCACATTTCAAAACCAATTATGCCTTCTCAGCAATCTCTCAAAGTCTTAACTCATTTCAACATTTACTCAAAAGTCCACAGTCCAAAGTCTTATCTGGTACAAAGCAAGTCCCTTCCACTTATGAACCTGTAAGATAAAAATTTTTTAAAAAACTTAGATACTTCCTAGATACAATGGGGACCAGGCATTGGGTAAGTACACCAGTTCCAAATGGGAAAAATTGGTCAAAACAAAGGGGCTACAGGTCCCATGCAGTCTAAAATCCAATAGGGCAGTCATTAAACTTTAAAGTTCCGAAATGAAATCCTTTGACTCCATGTCTCACATCCAAATCTAGTTGATGCAAGAGGTGAGTTCCCAGGGCCTTGGACAGCTCCACCCTGTGGCTTTAAAGGGTATAGTACCCTGTCCTGGCTGCTGGTGTTGAGTGCCTGCAGCTTTTCCAGGTACACGGGTACAAGCTGTTGGTGGAGCTACCATTCTGGGGTCCGGAGGACAGTGGTCCTCTTCTCACAGCTCTACTAGGCAGGGCCCCAGTGAGGACTCTGTGTGGGGACTCCAACCTCACATTTCTCTGCTACACTACCCTATCAGAGGTTCTCTTCTAGGGCTCTGACCCTGTAGCATACCTCTGTCTGGACAACCAGGTGTTTCCATGCATCCTCTGAAATCTAGGCAAAGGTTCCCAAACCTTAATTCTTGTCTTCCAATGCACCTGCAGTACCAACACCATGTGGAAGCTGCCAAGGCTTGGGGCTTTCACCCTCTGAAGCAACAGCCTGAGCTGTACATTGGCCCCTTTTAGGCATGGCTCGGGTGGCTGGGATACAGGTCACCAAGTCCCAAGGCTGCACACAGCAGGGAAGCCCTTGACCTGGCCCAGTAGACCATTTTTTCCTCCTAGGGCTCTGGGCCTGTGATGGCAGGGGCTGCTGTGAAGATCTCTGGCCCTAAATTCCCTCCCACCCACTACCCCCAGAAAATGTTTTTTTCTTTTCTACTGCATTAAGAAGTTGCAAATTTTTCAAACTTTTATGCTCTGTTTCCTCTTGAATGCTTTGCCACTTAGAAATTTCTTCCCTGAGATACCCTAAATCATCTCTCTCAAATTCAAAGTGCTACAGATCTCTAGGGCAAGGAAAAAAGGTTCCAGTCTCTTTGCATAGCAAAAGTGACCTTTACTCCAGTTTTCAGCAAGTTCCTCATCACTATCTGAGACCACCTCAGCCTGGACTTTACTATCCATATCACTATCAGCATTTTGGTCAAAGCCATTCAACAAATCTCTAGGAAGTTCCAAACCTTCCTACATTTTCCTGTCTTCTTCTGAGTCCTCCAAACCATTCCAAACTCTGCCTGTTACCCACTTCCTAAGTAACTTCGACATTATTGGCTATCTTTACAGTAGCACTCCACTACACCATACCAATGTACTGTATTAGTCTTCTCACATTGCTGATAAAGAAGACTGAGTAATTTATAAAGTAAAGAGGTTTGATTCACAGTTCAGTATGGCTGAGGAGGTCTTTGGAAACTTACAATCATGGTGGAAGGGGAAGAAAACACGTCCTTTTTCATATGATGGCAGGAAGAAGTGTAGGAGAATTTCGCCATTTATAAAACCATGAGATCTTGTGACACTTATTCACTATCCTGAGAACACTTGGGGAAAACCTGCCCCCATGATTCAGTTGCCTCCCACTGGGTCCTTCCCACTGGATCCCTACCATGACACATGGGTGTTCAAGATGAGATTTGGGTGGGGACACAGCCAAACCATATCAGGCTTGTGTTATCTAATTTCTAGTGTGCTGGGTACAGAGGAACATATGCCATAAGAATGCAGTAAGAAAAACCTGATTGTGAGAAGTTCTGCAAGAGAAGTAATTCAGTTTCTTCAACAGGTCAATTGGTGGGGAAAAAAGAAGAGTAGAGAGTAGATTTTAAAAGACTTGAGAGACATAGCAACTAAATTTATATCTGAACCAAACCTAAAGTTATGATAAAATCAATGCCAGAATATGATGAGGAGCCAGTCTCAGAATGCTTAAAGCAAAACAGTAATACACAAATGTCATGCAAAGTCAAATTGTCATTCATATATACGGAGGGAGGGTAAGGAAGAGCTTATTTTCTGTTCTACAGGGCTGAGTTCTATTTGCCTAACACTCCATTCCCCAGCTCACATCCAAGCAGAAGCAGCTGAAGCAAATATTTCCTGGGAACAGAAAGAGGATCATGGAGGGTGAGCTGGAAGAGTCTTTATGGCAATGATTAAGAACAATACCCCTGCTTTTAAACTGAAAAAAACAAATGAGTTTCATGTACCCTAGTGAGATTCTAATTAAAATTATAAGCTTTATCCCTGTACAGACAGTGCTAGATCAGCTAACTCAAAATCCATATTGCATTCAGCACCAGGAATGAGAAAATAAGGGGAGTAATCTCAAATTAATATCGTTGAGTAATCTCAAATTAATAATCTCAAATTAATATCAATGTGTAATTGTGTAATATCTTCTATTACACAATTACACATTGGTTCCAGATTGGTTAATTATGTATGAAGAGGAAAACTTCCTTCATAGGTATATTTCTTAGACCCAAACAATTCTGTAACAAGAGGCAGTGAAAACAGTCATAGTGCCAGAAACCTGGAAATGCTTGATCATGAAGAGTGTGTGGGGTTTGTAACTCAAAAGTCACTCAATTCAATTCTACAATGCAGAAACACAAAACCAAGGAGAAAATGGGAATTCAGGTGTTTGGAATAGACTATGAAGAAAAGGAGAACTTTATAAAAGACTTCACAATGGAGATGCCATAAAGGCAAATTTAGAAATGTATGGAAGAATCTAATGATGGCTCAAATTGAATTTTTTGCAAGATGAGACATTTTGAATAAATGGATTATAGTCTCTGCCACATGCTGAATGCATAGGGCCACTCAGTCCTTCTGACTGAGTGTGCTTACTTTAATTTCTTTGAACTTAAACTCATAAGGGCAATATAACATAATTCACTCTTTCATTCTTGTTCCAGAGCCACTGGGTGGGTAAGTATGCCTAATTCTGAAATTCAACATTTAGGAAGCACACTATAACACATATAAGATATAAGCCAATTCTTCCATAAAGGTTTTCTATCGAAATGGTATTTTGGTTGCCTTCTCTGTCTTTTTCCACATGTTATTTCTCAACTGGTGAAGAGAGATACTAATTATTGGTCTCCTCATACCCTAACCTATATGAACACAAAAGAAAGATTTTTTTCATTTGAGTTTACTTTCTGAAAATTTACACACCAAGATAAACTCTTCCTACAGGATCATTAATAGCATTGTCCAGAAATCATTCAACAAAAGTAACTCTTAAAATGGAATGCTTCTGTAGAAAGAAAACTGGAATTCCCAGTGAAACCAATGACAAAATCAAAGATAAGAAAAAAAAAAAATTAGAGATCCTTAGTTTTGTAAAGCCTCATTTATTAAACAAATACTTATCTATTAGATGATCTGCTAGGCAGAGCAAATACAATATTGAACAGAAATATGTGTACCTGCTTCCACAGAGTTTGAATCATGTCTAAACAGAAGTAACAAAACTAAACTAAACAAAAACCACCGAGAGAGAAAGATGCTATGTTATCCTATATGCCTAAATTGAGAAAGAGAATCACTATCAAACTAGCTGGGCCAAAAAGGGTAATGTGTTGAAGAAACAAGAAGGGAATTTGTTCTTTATCTTTCTTAGGCTATATGGCATTTTAATACTAGTACTTCTGTAGCGCAACTGTATTTTCTTTTTTCTTTTCTCTCTCAGGCTATCCCTATTTCAGTATGCATATGGTAGACACTGAGTTCCCCGTGTTGATTCTGAATTTCAACACGCAATACGGAGTTCATCTTTGAGTCACCATTCCTGATTGACCCACAGAAATCTGTTTGACCCAAAGTTAAGGGTCCACCACACAACCAATCATTAGTAGCCAAAGGTGGGGTAGGTTGGGGGTTAGAATCATGTAACACTAACATGAGAGTTAACTTTCTTGGAAGACTTTGCTACTTGCCTATGCAATGTCTATTCTCTACAACTTTGTGGTTATAATAGAATCCTAATTTTGTATGGGGTAACAATGCTTCCAGTTGAAATATAGTATTTCTCATCCTTTCTTGTGGATAAAAATAGTCATTTGACAAGGTTCTGGCACAATGAAGCATAACTAGGATTTTCCAGATGGGGCTTTGGAGAAAGCTTTTTAAAGGGAAGACATCAAAGGTACATGCCCTTTGTCTTTGGCTTTTGTATTCTTCTTCCCCAGAACTCAGATACAAAGCCGTTGGTGGCTAACCATCTTACAAGCATGGAATGGCAAGCGCAGTGGCAAGTGTTCATGTTAAAATCAGCTGAGTGAAGAGGTTAAGGAGAATAAGTCTTAAATATTATTTTAAAAGCTACTGTAAAAGCCCTGGACTTCTCACCTGCAAAATTTTGTGATGTGATAAAAATAAACTTTGTTTAACTAAATCACTATGAATTTAATTTTCAGTCATAGGCAGCCAAGTGATTTAAGTACTACCCCTTTGTGATAAGTTTGTGATGCCTATCTATATCAGATAAGTGGATTTTGATTGATTAAGCAATTCAAGCAAACTTACCCTCAACAACGAATGGGAACAACAACAGTAACCAAAATACAAAAAGGAAAAAAAAGTTAATGTTGTAGATGCAGACAAAGTTAGTAAAACATTAGAAGAGAATGGAGAAGGTTTGGGCAAAAGCAGAATACTTTCTACACTCTATGACAGTTTAGACCAATATATACAAGCGTGGTATAAGAATATTTGTGCAATGCCTTTTAAATTATTCAACTCAATGTAAACATCAAAGCTATGGTAAAAATGGAACTATCAGTTAAGTCTAACTAATAAAAGTGTTCATTAGATAAGAACGAGAAGTCCTTATATTAAAATAGATGGAAATACTATGTAAACAACGAGTTAAAAATCTGATTGAAGTGAAAAAAAATGCTAACTAGATATGAGACATGAACCTAGAGCAAAGGGAATGCAGAAAGTTAAAAAGAGAATGACAAAAACTTATTAATAAACTTTGTATAAAGTCATCATATAAGTATTATTAATATCAAACAAATTAGAAATTAATCACTACATAAATAGTCCATTTTTACTAGTTTTTAGAAATGATAAAAGCCAAACATTAACAAATATCCGTGTACCAAACAATATAGTATCCAAAAGCATAAGGCAAACATTTTTAGAAACGTAGTATTTGTCAGAAGTTGAAAATGTGTTTAATCTCATTATGAGTCTGTGACAGGTTCATTATACAAAAATCAATAGAACTTCCAGAGGAAATTGAAAAGTTAAAGGAAAGTATAATTTTTACATGATAGAGGTCCCAGTCTGAACCTTGGATCTAAGTGAAATGCTATAAAAAAGCTTCATTTTGGAATTAAAGAGGAAGAAGAAATAGGAGAAAGGGATTACTTTTGCCCCAACCTAAGAAAATGAAAAAAATAGATAGAGGAGAAGGGAAGGTGGAGGGAAGGTGAAGCCGCAGGGGAGGAAAAGGACATATATGAGGAGAAGAGAAATCTAATTCAGGTTCTGTATTATGGCCATTATATGCTTTACTTCATTTAGTCTTCAAATGTGCCTATCCCCATTTTACAGAGGAATGAACATAATTTCAGAGGTGAGTAATATTCCCAAGATCTAACAAAGGATTTTTCTTTGTTTTGTTTTTAATGTTATCATATTTTCTTTTTCTAATATTTGAAATTTATTTTTTAGGGTTATTCTTCTTTGAAAAGTTTGTAAAATAAAGAGGAGTAATTTTCTAGTTTTGGAGAAACAAAATTTTAAATTGTGGTAATGATAAGCTTCTTCACTGAAGAGTCTAAATTGTATATTATCGTTTGCTTAGAACTTGTTGATAAATACTCACAATTTACATTTTTAATGGTTATACAATTGAATGTGAGTGTTTTGAGAGAAACTATTTCTAATAGTATTCACATTTGTTTTCCAGTCTCACAAGCATAAAACACAAAGGGGTAAATAGCTTAGAATAAGTAAAAAACTGTACAGTTTACATACAAATTACATGATTCAGGTCAAAATATATAGCAAGATAGAAATCTTCACTTTTACAAAGTAACCATTTGAAATCCTTTAAAGCATTATTCTCTTCAAACATTTTGAAACAAATTTGCCTTTTGATTGGAACTATGTGTTTCATTATAAAGATGGAACACGATGTTCTGGCTTACATATTCTCTGCAGAAGGAGGTCCTTTTTTGTACTGAATTTTTAGCATATAGTAAAGATCCAGATTGTAAAAAAAAAATTAATTTCAGGCATGACAGACTGGAAGTATATATTGAACAGATCTGGGAACAGAAATGATGCAAATGCCTTTCTCCCAGCTTCTGAAAATTATGTAATGGACCAGAATTTCAAGATAGACTTCTGTTTGAGTGAAGCATGGACTCTCAATCAGAGGACAGTACCAAAAATGACTTTTGGAAAGCAAAGTATAAGGCAGTTTCCCATAAATGGTAGTTCCATGAGCATTGACTGTAGTGGTATCATTACGGCTAAGCATTAGGATACTCACATATATTGTAATTATTAGTGATGGTAACAGAACTTGGATAGTAAACATTTCTTCTGAATGAGCAAGAGCAGTAAAGGAAATTGACTCATGAAAGGAAGAAGACCAGTGATGCATTAAAAGCTAGAAATAAAAATCAATAAAATTGTTTTAATTCTTCAGCATATTGCTATTATGTTTAAAGTATTATACACTTTGGCCAGTTACAATGATGATGGCAACATTTATATTGCCTATACATTGATTTTTATATTATTTAGTGTTTCCACCTCAAAGCAAATAAGAATACTGATAAACAAGCTGATAAAAATACTTGTAAGATTTGACCCTTTCTGTCATTAAACTATTTAAAATACGGCAGTTGCAAAGAGTGCAACTGAATACTGCTAACCACTTGCTATTATGAAAATTTTACCATAACGTGTTTGATAAATGACATTAAAAAATTAATGAAACATTAGTAATTCTAATACATGAAAAATTAGTTCATTTATAATTGCATACACATACCTAGAATTAGAAATCTTTCTAATAATACATAACAACTATCAATAGAACAGATGGATGGACTTTTAGAAAGGTTCTGTTAAACGATTCCACTTAAAAAATTGTCTACAAATTTAAGTCAATGCAATGCAACTCAACAAATATTTTATCAAGGGTCTGTTAATGTGCAATTTTTCCCTCAAAATGTTTCTAGGGAGGGAAGGAATACAAAAGAAACACATCCAAATTTTTTTTGTGTGAAAAAGACATGACAAATCACTCAAAAATACAAATACAATGCTGTGGGAATGCACAGGTGTCTTAAATGTCTGAAGCATCAGCAAAGACTTCATGGCAGGGCTGGCATCTGAGATGGTAATGTTAGGGCAAGAATTCAACATGAAGAGCTATGAAGGGGGACTTCAATCAAGGATGAAAGCCAGTGCAAGTCTACTCTCATAAAATTACCTATAATACAACCGCATTAAGCCATTAGCTTACTTTGACTTAAGAAGGTAAAAGATCTGTAAGAGACAGTGGTGATATTCAGTTATCCAAACACTCAGAGACCCCAAGTAGTCAGGGCTTTTCTACAAGCAGCTTGTGCAAGATGGGTTTTCAATTCTATCTCTATCTCTACTCTATCACCTATGATTTATTTATCTATTCCTATTTTTCAATTATGATATATCTGTAAAATAGCCGCTACCTAATTTCATCAATGACGAAGTAGATACTACACACGCACACACATGCACACCCACACACAGTGTTTGCTGTTCTCAAAATATCACCCTGATGACATGACCACAGAATTTATAAACCTTCAAACCTCCCTGTGTGAAATACTATTGTAGAAATTTTTAACAATGATCCCACCCAAACCCATATCTTTAAGATAATGTATAGGTGAAATTCTATGTCACACAGACTCCCAATTTTAAATTCTCATTAGAATAAGATTTGTGTTATGAAAAAAAAATACAAAAAAAGAAAGATAAATGAGGAGAAATGTGACATTTTAGTAAAACAGAAAGAAAAAGAGAAAATGTGTGTAATTAGCTTAATTGCTTTTGTGATGTATTCAAATCAAAATACTTTCAATATTTTTAATCACAAAAATATATTTTTAATATTTAAAAGTATGGCTAATGTCTTAAATTCCTATTGTTTCATCATCTTCAGTAAATTTTCCTGAATATTTTTTCACTAATTATATTTTTTATTTCTCTAATGTCTTTTAAGTAGATCCAAGCTGAGATGTTTATTTCAATGTAAAAACTTTTATACACACACACACACACACACACACACACTCTTTTTGCTCTTGGAATTTTCTTTTTTATCAAATGGAATAGTAAATGTCCATATACTATTTAATGGCAATAGAAGTGCATACCTGTTCTGGAATCACTTTCTCCTTCTCTACTTATGGTATACTATTCTCCTGTTACTTCCTTTTCCTAATAATACTTCTTTATATCCTCATACCTCAATGTCTGTTTATATGCTCCCTCCTCCAAGAGGTCTTTCAAAATAAAATGAAATATAATAATAATTATATCTTTCTTATTGCTTTTACATGGCTGGCACTGAGCTAAATGTTTTGCATCTATTATCTCCTTCACTATTCTCAGAAACCCTCTAAGGAAATATTGTCAACCCATTTGATAAGGAAATCAAGGGTCAACATGGTTCAAGTGACACCCAGGTCGGTCAGATTCCAAAAAGTAGCTTGCTCTTCGTGTGTGTGTGTGTGTGTGTTCATCTCATCCTTTTCCACATGATTGTATGCAAATATGTATGCATGAAATTTATGTGTGCAAATACATATGCATACATATGTATATATGAATGTGTATATATGTGCAAATATGTATAGATGGATGTGTTTGTGTGTGTATTCCTACTGCTTTTTGTTGAAGATTATAGTCAGTCTTTTTATACCTGCCTGCAGATTGGATCATAAAGCAGTTTAGTGAAATGACAGAGTCTTATTCATAGTCTTTATCCAGTCTTCATAGTCTTCTCATTTTTATTATTTAACACAGTAACTGCCAGATAATAGTTACTCGATAAATTATTATTGATTGAATATCAAAAACATCTCTCAATTTACCTAGAGAACTGTCTGAATAGAGTAATAAACTCCTTACATTCTTATATTTTCATTCATTATTGCCCACACAGGTGCTTTCCACTAGGAATAATATTTTCTATTCATTTAATTTTCCCCATTTTTAAGCATGCTTTAAGGAAATTTGCCTATTACTAAGAATAATACATTCTAAAACTGTCAAATTTGATTTATCACAGCAAAAATGATTACAGATTAAATTTTTTTATCACAAATCACCTTTCATAATAGGAAAAGTAAGAAAGATTTTTTTTTTGAGGGATCTTCTTTTTCAGTTGATACTAATTAGATTTTTTTTAAACCAAGTTTAAAGCTCACACTGTTCTGGCTTGAACAGTGCCAAGTGATAATCCAATGTGACATACATTTCCTATAGCAATAACATTTTGGCAGATAAACTCCCCAATGAGAAACAACCACTTCTATGCTTAGATGAATTTTGTGATAGAACGCAAATGAAAAAAAAAGTAACAGAATTTTCAGAAAATACTCCACAGTATAATGAATCCCCCTTCCATATTTACAGAAAGTGCCTCAATCCATAGAGGGTAAAAACATGCAATATCTAATAAACAATACATCATAGATTCTTCATTGTCCTTGGAATGTTGATAGAATAATTGATTATTATTTACAGTAAAATTCATTCCTAGAAATCTTGTATCCTTTCCCTTCATTATGCAATGCTGTCTTGGACCTGGGAGTCTAGAAATGTGGAAATTATAACACTTTGACACACCATGTAAATGAGGTATCGCAGTAACATGCTATTTAAATAAAGTTTGGAACAAACATTCAGTAGGGAAGTTTGGAAAACTTATAACGAGATTACCTCATAACTTTTTTTTTATAAGAGTATTCTTGTATTTCCCCCAGCCATCTTTTAATTCCAACAAGAAGGTACAGTGTGCCAATTTAGCTCTCCAGCAGCAAAGCTGCACATTGTATTATTGTGGCAATTAGTCAGGAGCTGAGCTTGTCGTTTGAGCCTCTCCTCCTTTCCTTTATGTAGATAATATTTGACTTGGAGGGTCTTTGTCTCTCTGATGGAACTACCTGAATTAGATATTGTCAGTCTCAATCAACAAGATACTTTCCATCACCAGTTCGGGAATTGAGGCTAACATGGGACAGGTAATAGAAGTTTCCAGATTATCCTATGTGTTTTATTCATTTTCTACATGTTATTTTCATGATTAGTTGCGAGACCTAGACAACTGAATGCCTGTGGAAAGCTTTAGGAGAGATGCAATTTTGAAGTTTCTTTTTAAAATGTAATAAGTGTATTTTTAAAATATCATGGCTGTAGCAGCACAAATGACTAGCCATAGTTAGGGATGCCACCTGTGGCCATGCAAAAAGAATAAAATGAAAATATCTCATTTTTGGAATGTAAGCCCATATCTTTAGAACTGTTCTGTTTTTAGGGGCATTTATTTGCTAATGAGCTAGAGACCAAAAATGTATATATTTAGAAATAAAATGATGTAAGCCTAAGGAAATTAAAAACTCAGATTTCCTTGTGCAAATCTCAGTCAGACAGGCTGCATACACCCCCAAATATTTGTTTGTTAAAATTAAAATATTTCTTTACTTTTCTAGAATCAAGAGCTGCTAACTGGAGGTGGCTTAGAAACCTTGTCTGGTGTCTATCTTGTGTCTGTTTGGCAGCACCTGAGATCTACACTTCCTATATTTTCTACAGTTTTTGAATTCCAATCAGAGACTCCGGCCTTTCTTTTCAGTTTTTTCCTTTTACATCTTCTTCTGAATGTCATATCGTAAATAAGCATTTAATATGAAACTTCTTTCTGTAAACAAATTAGATAAGTTCCAACAGGCTGAAAACCAGAGAGAGCAAAGAACTATCCACGGAAGAATCTGGCAAGGGAGGCCCAGACAGTCCCTCCCTCAGAAAAGCCAATGCATCTCCTCAGAAACTATTTCAGTCACCATGTGTTCTCTAAATAGCCTTCTGAAGAATTTCCCAAGGAGATTTCTTCCCAGGGCACTTAAAAAGGTTCCTTCCATTAGGGTGGGCTTTTGGGAAGAAGCGGATGAAAGAGACCATTAGGTCAGCTTACTAAAGATAGCTTGCCATATACTTTAATTCTGACAGGGAAAAAAAGACCAAAAACATTGTAATGAAATAGCAGAATGCTTTCTGAGTAACAGTATAAAGTTTTCAAATTCAAGTCTGGCTACCCCAATGCCAATACATATGTACATTGGAGTATGGAAAGCCATAGCTTATAAATAATCTATCTTCTAATGTTTTCATTCCTGAAACAATTTCCCAAAATAGTGCTCTATCTCTTTTAAAACTGTGGCCTTTCTTATTTACATGTCTAGAGGAGTAAAAGACAAATTATAATTTCACATCTCTTAGGCATCTTTAATGAAGAAAGCCACTTGTCAGTTTTATTTGCCCAAGTACTTTAAATTGATGAGTTGTTTTTGAAGAAAAGCAGTAGAATTTAATTCGACTTTTCATTTGTGCTTTTTGCTCGTTTCCAGCAGAGCTAGCTGAGAGAAAGCTGAAGGGGACTAATTTAAAATCAGGGTGGATAGGATAAGAGATTGTACTTTCTTAATGGAGAGTTTACCAAAAACACATTTTAATTTTTTATATTTATTATATACTTAACACTGTAGACTTAATTGTACTGGTTGTTTGCCTTGCTGAAATATATTTTAAGTTTATATATATTTAAATAAAAACACTTCCACTTGTTAATATCCACTAAACCTACTTTTTAGCTATAAATCCTTTAATTTTTATTTTGCTTTTATTATATCTATCTATGGTCAAAAAGATAACAATAGATGCATCAGATTTTTTCTTTTGTTTATGTGCATGTGTTCAAAAAATTTTAAATACTTTTGTATTAAGTAATTGCCATTTTCAAATATTGAAATATATCCCTTGTAGCTTTATCTGTTGATCTCTAAACATACATAAGCATAGCTACTCCAAATTGGCCACATTTTTATGACAGATTTTTTTAATTATAACTTATTCTCTTAGGCCAACAAATGGTCATAATTTTAAGATATTGTGAGAGGAAAATAATCTCTTTCTCCACACACATCCACAGCAAATACTGGCTCATTTCTGGTTCTCTTTTGTGGTAGTTTGCATGTAAGGAAAACTCAAAAGAAAGCAGTTCCTAGATTTTTATCCATTGATTGGATGTTACAGGTTTTGTAATAGTACTTATGTATTATTTAATATTTTCATCTGATTTGTAGTCTTTGATTTTTAAATGAGAAGTTCTGAATTCATTTTTTTCTCATAATCTCTTGTCTGTGTATACAAGGATGCCATTTTATTATAAATTACATCTATTTGATTAAATAATTTTTTATTTTTCATGAAAATATTACACCCTTAAACCATGTTGAGTGAATTCTAACATTTTTCCATGAAGATCAGGAAAACCTACCACTGAAAGGCACATGTTAGACTCTCTTCATTTTAACAGCTCACAAAAATGTATTCTCTCAGTATTCCTTGCAATTTGATGAATATTAGATTACCTATGATTTTTTTCCTTTTGATAAGTTTTAATTAAAAAAACTACTATCATTTCAGCCTCCACTATAAGCTAATATTGTAAAAGAGAGAATTAATTAAGATACAGGACCTTTAGAGATCTTAAGTTTTACAAATTCCACCTTAAGATAATCAGATAACAGATTTTTAATAGCTGCTGTCAGTCTCTATTTATCACAGTTCATTGTAAGAAAGGATTAGACATTGTAAATCAGAAAGTTTTAATGATTATGACTATTGTGCTTTACTATTAAATCAAATATGTGAATAAAAATCTTGTAACTTTAGTCTTAAGTCTGTACAAAACAAAAAAAAATCACTGGAACTAGCTGATTTTCAAGTAAATGCAGTTAGTTGAAAATCATTTTAACAAATATAATTAAAATGACTAACTGGGAAAATACACCAAATATGACAAGCAAAGAGTTAAAATGCTTGTGACATGAAGAACTCATAGATTAATATCAAAAATACGAACACCTTAGTAAAGCAAAGGGGTAACTTGAAAAAGAGTATCGCACGTACTAATTGTGCATACACGTGGGTTTTGTGTGAATATAAAAAAATAAACAAGAAGAATATGCAGAACAGAATTGCTCTCTGGGGAGAAAGAGAAAGGAGAATACAAGGCATTTTAAAGATAGCTATAACATTGTATTCCAAAAGCAAAGCAGTCAATAAATGAAGTTAATATTGTGAAATTGTTATTATTTGCCAAATTTTTCTGATAAGTTCAGAAGGACTTATTTTCTGTGCTTTTTTTATGTTCCCCACGTTTAAAATAATTTGTAATTTGAAAACAATCCTCAAATAATTTACAAAAGAAATATAAAAATGACCAATAATAAGTAAAATAACCATTAAGAATTGTATCACACTAAAGTAATCGAAAATGTAATAAAATGAAGGATAAAAATTGGCAAAAAGCTATCAGAGATGTTAAAAATGCAGGATACTCAATGTTAGCATGGGTAGGATGACGAAGTCACATTCATACAATGTTGTGGGAGTGTAAATTGGCATAACCTTTATGAAAATCCATTTGGCAGTAGGTATAAAGAGCATGAAAATGTTCAGCTCATTTTGATCTAGTAATTCCTTTTCTGGGAATCTAGCCTACAGACAAAAGACAAATGTGAATAAAAAATATATAGGGACAAATAGTCTGACCATTTATTCATCTCCTTAATGAATATTTATTTATAGAGCCCTTACTATGTGGCTGATATTTTATTAGCCACTAAGTCTACAACAGGTGTGGAGACAGATAAATTCCTCATAGATTTTGCCCACTTAAGCATTTTTTCATAAGAAGAAATTGAACACAGATTAACTATCCAACAACAGGGAATATGTATATTTATATATACATATACAGCATATCTCATATAATTAAATGATTATAACTTTATTGTATAAATTAAGGTGTCCAATATGGTATTTTGATACATACATACATAGTGAAATAGAAACTATCACATGTACTGAGCAACTACTATGTGCCAGGACCTATTTTAATCATAGTTATATGTATCATCCCATTTAATTCTCCCAACAATCCCATGAGGTAGTGTATTAACTTCTTATTTCTGTTGTAACAAATTACTTACCCTTAGTGGTTTAATAAAACAAAAGTTTCTTCTCTTACCAGTTTTGGATGTCAAAAATCCAAAATGGGTCTCACTAGTCTAAACTCAAGGTGTTGGCAGGACTGTGTTCCTTCTGGGGGTTCTAGGAAATAAACTATATTCTTCCCTTTTTCAGCTTCTTTCTAACTGGTATTCTTCAGCCTGTGGCCCCATTTCTCCATCTTCAAAGCTATTAAGGTTATGTTGAGTTCTCACACTGCCATATCTCTTGTTCTCTCTCCTGCCTCCTCCACTTTTAAGAACCCTTTAAATTACTTTGGGACCACCAGAATAATCCAGAATAAAATCCCTTTCTCAAGGTAAATTGATCAGTAACTTTAATTATACCTTCAATCTGAATTCCCCTTTATCATAAAACCTAACATATTCTGGGAATTAAGATATGGACATCTTTGGAAGACCATATTCTAGCGATTAGAGGTAGGTACTAGTTTTATCCTCATTTTACATGAAATAAAAAGAGAGAAGAGGTTTTTGTTTTTTTTTCCCAAGGTCATACATATACTTAATGACAAATCTGTTATTTAAATATAGCTAAGCAATCCAAAATGTGGGCTTTTAATCACTATGCTACAGTACTTCATAAGCAAATGGCTAATGCTAAATCTTCTATAACAAAATAGGAAAGTTTTCAGAGAATAAAAGGTGAGAATCTGCTAAGATGTTAATGCCATTTACATCTTGGTAATAAGCTCATGGGTAATTTTTATTCTGCTACATTCTATGTTTGTTTGTAATTGCCACATTTTCTTTAATGAGTGTGGTTAAGAATTGTTCTATCATCAACTTGATTAAGCTGGGAACTGTTTCCTAAAAGCAACTTCCATGTGTGTGTATAGGTTCTAGTTGACCAAAAGTTGTATTGCAAATGTTCTAGAAGATGGAAGCAAAGCACAACCATTACCCTCTAATGGTCATCATCAGTCAGGCTATGGGAGACAGATGCAGCTCTGCAGGTGATTTCAAACAGTTAGGCTGTAGTTCGCTTTGCTGCAAAGTCACAGAGACACCAGCCATGAAAAGCCAATTATGTTCCATATATTTCTATACCTGTTTCCCTTTGTTGCTTCTGTTCTGCAGCTGTATGTGTATAGCTTCCAAATTTCCATGTAAGAACTGACTCATCCATCTGTGTCAGGACTGGCTAGTTAACTTTTCTCTAGTATCACTACTCCCTCTTTTTGGACGTTTACATTCCTAGCTTCTCTCACAACTGTGTAAGTTCAAATTCTTATAATAAATTTCTTTTTCCTACCATGCACAGTGTTTCTGTATTTCTGATTGAATCCCAACTGATATAGTTATTGGAACCAGAACTCAATTGCTTCTGCAATAAAAAGCTGCAGGAAAGAAGGTTCAAGTTAAGTATTGGCAGAAATACCAGCTTTATCTGTGGTAATGTGGAAAATAGAAAGTGTACCCAAGAAAACTCATTGATCTGGCTGGCTAAATAGTATGTTGAAAGTACTAACTGGTTTATTCTAACCGTATGTGATGAAATATGAGAAAAGAGAGATAAACTTATGAAGGAAGTGTTTAACTGTTTGGCAGAACTTAGGTTATAAAGGGTCAAGGACAGTTGTTCCACTCAGATTTAGGCTCTTAAATTAAGAAATGGCCTCAGAGTAATGATCAAATTCAGGAACCTTCTAGTAAAATATCATCTCAGTTTAAAAATGGAGTCAAATGCAGTTTTAACTCTGCATTGGGACTACAGATAGACTTAATGACATGCCTTGTAGACAGAAAAACAAAGCTTGTTAACTTGCCCTTTAGACCTTCTCTGCTAGAGCGTGTCTCTGGATTTTAAGGGTGTTATACCACAGCACCCTAAGCCTCAGGTCGAGATAGAGAATGAACTGTTGTAAAGACATTTGTGTGTATGCTTTTGCCTAATCATGTAACCATCAATAATATTCTGAGAAGTCCACAATGTTTTTAAGACATTTGCATTGGAAGCACTAACAAATTGTATTAAATAAGAGAGGATCAGTTCAAAGCAAAAACATCATAGGCTTTCTCAAATTTCTATGGGAAGAAAGCAGGCTGAGAAAGTTAATCACCTACAAACATGGGCCATTCCCTGTAGGAAAGGAAGGAAGACTCAGAGGGCAGAGCCACCTGGCTGGAGAGAGGAGTTAAGAACCACAGGGAACCACTCCCAGGGAGCACAGCTGGACCCTTATCAAGGAACTGGAATTGTTGCACTGGCTGGATCAGAACTGCTAAACTAGTAAGTTTAGCACTAGTAAGCACTACTCATTCCTCATTCCTCCTTTTTAAATGGAAATGTTCACTCTAGTTATCCTGATACCACACCTACCCCAAGACCATTTGGCTGCAAGGAAGTCTAATGTCTACATGGACAGGCTGAGTGGAAAGACAGAGGTGATGACCAAAACCCAGCTGGGCCGGGCTCCCAGCCCACGTGCCAGTGTCTGCTGCACCAATATGGAGAACAACCAAGGAATTCAACTGACAGGGACAACCGAGGACTTCTGCAAACCCTCATCCCAGTCAGCTCCAGCTGTTTGCATCACCCCAGGTGAGGTGCCAGCATCATGTGGAAGGGATAACCAACCCATCTTTGCAGTACCCTGTCTGAATTTATGACCCACCAAATCAGTAATAAAATAAAATGGTTGTTGCTTTATTCCACCAAGTTTTGGATGGAATCAACACATAACTGAAACAATATGCAGTCTGTAATTTTAAAAAATATGTACGAATTTTATAAAGAAATTTAAAAAAATAGATTGAGAATGTCCCTTTTTTCCATTTGCTAGTTTGGCAATTTAAAATTTAAAACTTAGAGGAGTAAACACTGTAATGTTCTGAATCAAAGGGTGGTAATTCATCTAGAATTCAAATGCCATCACCCAATAAGCATTTCCGTGTGACTTCGAGCTAGAAGTCGCCTTCCCCTCCTCTTTCTCCCCATAACTCTTAATTTAATGTACCATTCATCTGGCATTCCCCATAAACTGCTTGGTTAATAGGTATTAGTGATTTCACATTACATTGTAATGATCAATGCAATGTGCTGCAGAAGATTCAAAAATATATAAGGTATTATTTGTGTCCTCAAAGAACTCAAAGTCTTACAAACTACTCTGATGACTTGTATAAATAAATATGCTATTGTTATATATGATTGACAAAATTATATTCCATAAGGAAAATTCAGAGTATTACAAGGGTTCAAAGGAGAGAGCTTATTTGTTACAAGTTATAACAAATAGTGTATGTAGGAGATATGGCTGAGATGAAACTAGGATTATATTGGTTTTGGGTCCAAAGTAGATTTCACAATTCTCAAGAACAGGAATACCATGATCTTCATGTCTGAATTCCTCAAGTACCCATCAAAGAGTTTTGAAAATTATAGCAGCTCAATAATTGTTTGTTGAACAAATTATTGGATGGATTTCCAATTTCTGTGTATTGTATTGTTGGAAAAGAATCACTTGATTACCTTTTGTTCTAGGATAATAATTTGACAGTGTCTTTTTAACTACCAATTTCTGTGGGATGCAGAGAAGCTTACATATAAAGCCACTGTGACAGTTTTGGATAAAGTCACTCGAAAAGCATAAATTACTATTAGGTGAAAAAAAGAGGATAACATTCACTAACATTTCTCATGCAGCAATGATTTTGCCATGTTTCCATGGAGTAACAAGGGCAAATGGCTTCAACATGAAAGTCCATGCAGTTTGTTTAAGATATTTTGCCAGCTTCTATATTTTCTCATGATATTATGATTTGTAATGTTTATAAGCATCATCTTATGACCTGATTGAAATAAATGAGAACAAAGTAGAGAGAGAGAAAAAAATCTAATTCAGGATAGAGCTGCAAAAACAAAACATTAGAATAAGGTCCTTTCTGTCACTGAGATAAATTGTTACACCCTTTTATGTTCTACATCATGGACTTCTAACACATTCACAACTTGTATGTGTCATATGGGCATGAGCTATTTCTCATCCTCCCACTCATACTTCCTTCCTAATAGCAAGTTGTTCCAAAATATCTTGTCAGCAAGCCTTTGCTGCTGCTTGAAGACAAACTTGATTCTGAAACCCTTTGCTCTTTGTGAAAGAAAGAAAAATAATCTTGTTTTATTTCCAGTGTTAGAATATAAATCAGTATCATAGCTAATTTCAGAATTTTATGAGTGTTTAAATTAAATACATATAAAACATAGTGCCTATTCTTGAAAAGATTTAAACTATAGGATAGATGTTATATACATATAAAATATGTCAAGTTTTGGTTTTATTGATTTTTCTATATCCTTTTTTCTTAAAACCTATGTATGTATTCTTACTTAAGCAAAAATACTAAGAATTAGAATTTTTCAGCAAACTTTTGAGAAAATTTTCAATTCATATAGTTAATATAGCCACATGTATTTAAATAATAGATTGATTAAAAGGAAAATAAAAGAAATTTACCAACTCCAGTCCCAACAGCCTTGAAAATTACAAAAAAGCTTGTGATGAAACTTCAGCCTAGAAACTGCACATTTTTATCCTGGCCACTGTGTAGGCTTCAGATAAATCCATAACCCTCAAACTTCTGAATTAGAGACAACATCCCTCTGAAGTCAGCCCTCACTGTCTACAGTTGAAGTTTGACCCCAGTGTCTCGCTCACAAACATGACCAAGAAGTAAATGGTGGAGCTAGAACCAAAAAACCACCACCATAGTGCTGACAGACTCCCATACTCTACAATTGTAATACTGGAACTGGAAGTTCCAGTGCAAGGGCATCAACTAACTGGGAGTAGGACAACTTTTTGTGGCATTTATAAAATATCTCTGGTCCACAAAGAAACAGTAATCAAGGGGCAGAAAAGATATTCATTTATTCACGCATTCATATACACACACACGTTCATGACCTCAACATATTTATTTTGCATTCTTGGTGAAAATGTAAAGTGGTAAAACCATTATGGAAAATAGCACGGAAATTCTTCAAAAAATTAAAAATAGAGAGACCATATAATCCAACAATCCCATTTCTGCATATATATCCAAAAAAAAAAATGAAATCAGGATCTCAAAGAGATACTGTAATTCCATGTTTAGTGCAGCATTATTCGTAATAGCCAAGATATGGAAACAACCCTAATGTCTATCAACAAATGAATGCATAAAGTAAATGTGGAATATATATTCAATGGAATATTGTCTGGCTTTACAAAAACAAAATGAAATCTTACCATCTGTAACAACAGGATAAACCTGGAAGATACTAAGCTAATTAAAATAAGTCAGTGTCATAAACACAAATACTGTACTATTCTACTTATATGAGGTATCTAAAATAGTCCCACACACAGAAGCAGAGAATAGAATGGTGGTTTCTAAGGGACTTGGAGGAGCAGAAATGGGGAGTTGTTGGTCAATGGTTATAAAATTTCAGTTACACAAGACAAATATGTTCTATAGGTCTGCTGTATGACATAGTGCCTATAGTTAACAACAGGATATGGTGCACTTAAAAATTTGTTAAAAGGGTGGATCTCATATTAAGTGTGCTTACAACAAAAGGAGTGGGATGCATAAGGAAACTTAGAAGTGTTGAATATGTTTATTATCTTGATTGCAGTGATAGTATCACAGGTACATAAATATGTCCCAACTCATCAAACATGCATTAAGCATATGCCATTCCTTTGTATATCAATTAGACTTAAAAAATAAATAAAAGACCAGGGAGATTGAAATAGTGACATTACAGAAATATAATGGTGAGGTACTTAAGGTAGAAAGCACTAAAGAGACCATGTTCAGATTATAAGCATTTCATAGTTAGAAAAAATAAAAAAATAAATAAACTTTCATAGTTCTTGTATTGAGTAATATGTTCAACATTTCAGATATTTACCTCATCACTGAGCCTCAGTTTTTCCTTGAAGTTAACTCCATCGTTAACCTCCAACAAACTCTCAAGCCTGGAACTAATTCTGACGCTCATTATGTCTTTGATCTCCATCCCACATCTGAGATTCAATTCTTAGGTTCTGTCCCATGCATCGCATTTGCCTTATCCCACTCCCAAATGACCACTCGCTAAACTTTCAGTCTTACTCCAAGGAGAATGTAAATGTTAGGTACAGAGCAAACTGTGGGATTAGAGGTTAGAGGTGAATGTCAGCAACAAGATCATACCTGGAGATGAGATAAAATGATAACAAAGGAGAAAAAGATTACACAGGTCAATTTTTATAAAAACAATCATGTTTATATTCTACACTTAATTTACTTTAGAAATATAGAGCATATATAGGCATCAATGTGTTTACAGATTCAAATCAGGAAGTATGTCATTCATGGGAATCTAGCAAGTGATTCATAACATTATACATGTCTGGCTATTGGGTTTCAGGGGCATAGGTGGCAAGTGAAACCATAAGGCAAATGAGGAACATAAGAGACTCAGAAATGGAGGCAAGAGTATGGAATTGTCAATAAGAAGAAAAAAGGTGTACTGTCTAGTCCTCTTTTCCTATAAGTTTAGTGAAGAGCTATGAAGAAAATGGTTAAATCAAAACATAGAGCGAAGTTCCTATAAAGGCATATTAATTGAAAAGTGTTTGATGGCATAGAAAAAGGAATTCACAAGATCGGGAAAAGGGTGAGAGTAAAGAAGACTGAAGTGTGTCTAAGGAATTAGAAGTAGTTGGATCGAAATTCACATATCAGAGAGTAAAATAGAGAACATTTGACTTTCACTTTTGATAGTCACTGGTATAAAACATTGATGGATACTGGAGTTGGGAAATAAACTAGAAGTCCATGGTAAAACAGGAACAGGATATGCAGACTTTGCTGTTGACAGAATTTGCAGCTTTTTGAAACCACAGAGGCCTGACTGGGGACTGGGATGTTGCTGTGATCTTGTAAACTTGCTTCCTCTGCTTGGTTCTGTTGCTGATAACAGCTTCACGTTAGAAAAGTAGGTTTTGCAGGACTGTCCCTCAGCACATTTACCTTTTACATGCTCAGCTCCTCAATGAAAACAGAGCATGTTAGGTAAAAGAGGTCCTGGGCCTCCTTCCTCCAGGAATTATGTTGAAGTGACTAGGCAATGTGAAGCTAAATAAATTGGCAGTCTGTTGGTGAAGTGATGATTAGCAAACTACAGTTTTATATCAAGTTGTAGAAATCAGGGCCTAAAATTATTGGGATACTATTGCACAACTGCTGACTCAGGGAGGCCTCAACTGTTTCCTTCCACTAAATAGAAAAAGCCACATCTAGTTTTCATCCATAAACCAAAACACACATTGTAGGAATGCCTTCTATACTGATAATTTCACTCCTGTTTTGTTTTAGAACTTCACATTTGGTATAACCTACAGTACTAGATAGGAAGGTGAGAGGCTTCACATCCTTAAGTCACTAAATTATCTAATCTCTACATGTTGCAGTGACATCAGTAAAGAGATCATCCCCATAGCCCTTTGAGAGTTAATATGATCAGATTTGCATGTTAAAAAGATGCTTTTCACACTATGTGGAGGGTGGATTGGTAGGGTCTGTGGGAAGAGCAGATGAGATAAATCAGGAAACCACTGTCAAAATCTAGTGAGAACTGATGGTCTATAAGGAGAAAGAATATGTTTAGGGGGATTAAAGTTTGATGACTAATAGGATATGGGGGAAGGAATGAAGTAGAGAGAGGAAGGTAACTGGGATGAAAGCAAGATTTCTGGTTTGGGTGAAGGTGTTCTTTCTGAGATAGAGAACATAAGAAAGTGAGTGTGTACGACAGAAAAACTCTGGTATTCACTTCAGGGCATGTTGATTTTGGTTATTCAACTTTAGACATGTTGAAGACACTCAGCAGGCAGAAAGATATGCAGTTTTGAAGATACGTATATGAAAGAGCTCAGTGTGTACATAGTTGGTGAGGTGGTAGATTACCCAGGGAAAAGATAGAGAAGAGACCCAGACAACATACTTTAATTTTAACCTATTTGAAATTCAAAACTTTAGTTAAACAAGGAGCCATAGACTAAGGATTATTTTTTACTTTTATACATAAAACCTCATTTGTAAAAAAAAAAAAAAAAAAAAAAGAGGCATTGTATGCAAATGATTGACACTTAATGGATTAGATCTCTTATAGTTGTTTGTGCTTTTAAATGCACTTACCAAGGAAAGAGGAGCAATATAACTCTGGGTGTATATGTGTGTGTGCACATGCAAGCCAGAGAGTGCAACGACAACAAAACATACTATACATACTGTATACATATGGGTGTTTAGATAGGTAAAATTTTTTTGAATAAATGCATATGAGGAAACACTAAAAATTTGTTCTTAAGAGCTAAGAGGAACACTAGTTTTGGGGGGATGAGGAAGTGTTTGTTATGTGGGGATGATTACTTTGGTTATAGTTCTGCTTCCAGTCAGTGTGAAGTTAAACTTAAAAGCCACCCAGGGAATCCCTATTTAACTAATATAGAGGTTAGAGAGCGTGCTTGTCCAGAGAAAGATCTCACCAGCAAATAACCCTTACATAATTTTATTGCAAGTTATGCTTCATATTCACATTTATATGTGTGCTCACATGTGTATGTTGTATGCACACACATTTTACACACATATACACACATGCACACACAATTTTTTAGCTGGTGGAAGGAAAATAATTTATAAGAGCCTAATGATTATAGCGAAACACTTAAACAACAATAATCAAAAACTAAAATGTATTATGGTAAAACAACTTAAAATTTGGTGTGTTTCTCCAGCAATAATATGAGTTTTCAAAAATTTGATTAATTTCGCATATGTTTAATGTGTGCATTCTTGAAAATTTTGATAATAGCATTGAAAAGGACATTGAAAAAACTGTCATTTCCTGTTCTCTATATTTGTATCAGTGGTACTTATATATTAATCATATTTACACTAAACTTACATCTATATAAGTATAGTTATTTTTACAAGCTTTTCCTAAGCCCAGATCATTTATTGAATTTTATGCTTTAGGTTGCCTAAAATCTACTTATAATTCTTTTAAAAATTGACTTTTCTAGTGCCAACAAATTGAATATTTAAGTAATGTAAGTGATTTAGGGGTCTGCTAAATGGCACGCATTTTTGTCCCCTTACTTCCGAGTTTGTAACTGATTGAGAACTGACAAGTAGAGCTCAAAATTTTAACTTTGTTTCTGACAAACTATATTGGAGACAATGGCTTTTTATGTGTGACCAAATGATTGACCTATTAATTTCCTAAATTAATCAGATTTGAATAGTTAGCAACGAATGCCTGCATTGGAATACAGGCTGCTCCCACGGGCTTAACCATAATGTGGAGAGCAAGAAAGAACACATGCATCTCGCAGGCAGATTGACTCTGAAAAAGGCCACCAGGGCCTATGTCAAGCACACTGAGCTTTTTCTTTCAAACTTATCACTCAGGTAAGTCGCTCCACTTCCAACTGAGAGGGGAGAAGAGAGCAAGTAGGGAAACAGAAGGCAGTCCTCTTACACTTTTCCTTCCTGGGAAAGTGAAGCAGAAATTAACTTTCCTCCACTAAAACATGGGCAATGTCATCCTGTATCCCTGCTTCATAGGTAATGACACATCTGTCACTTCCAGCATATACAAAATCCCTGTAATAAGCCCGATGACAGAAATCAGTGAAATTTTAAGGAGAATCAGGTTAATTCTATAGCTATAAAGATGTTCAATTTGTTTCTTTCTTTTCATTGCTCTAGAGAAATAAATTTCTGACTTAAAGAAATGAGTGATTTTTATCTAGTCTAAGAGAACAAAAAGTATCTTTATGTGTTTCTTTATAGTTCTTATTAAACTTTATAATCCCAATAAGTATTTTAATGAATATATTTACTTTACCAATTTTTATTTTTCATATGCCTATGATATTTGTTGGACTTGTACAATGTTCGGTTTGTACCTTCTCTTCCTTGATTACTCTGTTTAGAAAGTCACTACAACCTTAAATGCCTCTTTATAAGATCTTCATGAAACAAAGTTGACACACTGATTTTTTTTCTGTCTGCACAAGGGTGAAAGATGGAGGTGTGTTAAGAAGGCAAGTAGGATGCTACTTGAAACCCAGAGACAAATCTACCAAAACAGTTTGGGTAGGAAGACAGTTAACTTTGAAGTAATGATAAAAAATTTTCCTTATAAACAATCCGTATACTTAAAGATACCTAAAGATAAGCAATATGATAATATTTACCTTGATTTCTGAAGATTGGCTCTAATTAGTAAGTCAAAAGTTGACATTGTAGTATATAAAATGTGTAATAGTTCATTCTTCCTACTAATATTACTGGATTTAATATTATTACTATTATGAGGCACTTGAAACTCTACCCCAGAGAAAAGGAAAATGCCATGAAAAACTTAGTTTTGTGATTGAATTGCATAATTAACATATAAATTTATGATGCTAAAAAGGCAATATTGTTATGGATCAGTGCATTGGCCTTATTAACATTTCTGTTTAAATTAAAATCTTTCATAAGATTGCTTTAGCTTTTTTATTACTACAGTTAATACAAAAAACTTAAGAAGAATTGGTGATAGTCATATACCTTCAGATTTCATAAAAGTGGAGATAACATCTGGTCAGTTTTGTTCATCGATGTGTCCTTTATGCTTAACACACAGTAGGAGTTCAATAAAGCTCTGCTGACTTTATTAATAGATTAAGAAACTGGAGAGTCCTGAGAATATGAAAAGTGCCAGTCTCAATCTTCTTGCAAGGATGCGTTAATTTGTAATGGGGTTGAAAAATCCTAATCTTTACACAAAAAAGAGGGGAAACACACAGATCCCTTATAATTATATTATGGTCTAAAGATGCCAGATTTTTATGAAGCATTTTAAAAGATTTTTTTTCTAAACAGAATAAATTTGGCTTTAACATACGAAAAGGTGTCTTAGAAAGTTCTTACTATGTATTTTTAGGAAGCATTTTAAATAAATTAAAGAGTATGGTGATGACTCTTTCTAGCATGGAAGAAATGAACTGTTGACCCACTTTTGTAGGAAACAGACATTTTTCATCTGTAATTTCTCTAGATTGCCATTGAGCAATAAGAGATAATGAACAAGAAAGGCAATATTGGCTTCTTCAGGCTCTGGGTTTAAGATAGGATAAAATGATTATCTAACATAAATTGGGAGATGTCTTACCTTTTAAGATTGAAAAGATGTTGTAAGTATAACCATAATGACCCTGGGGTAATTTGCAAGTTAAGACAATTCAGGAAATGGGACAAATTATGTAGCAAAACAGTGAGAAATGAGATTCAAATCTCAGTTTATTTGCTTTTGAGCCATGCAATTTCATGAAGTGACTTAATCTCTCTGTATCTTAGTTACAGCATTTGTAAAATGAGAATGACAATACCTATTTCATAAGGGCTATTGTGAGAATTAAATAAGATAATTTAAGTAAGGGAGTAGTACAATGCCTGGCATCTGTCAGTATCAGCACCCTTTTTTATTCCCTTAGAAATGTGGGGAAATTTTGAAAGAAACCAGCTTAGAATCTCCAGCTAGGAGGCCGGGCGCAGTGGCTCATGCCTGTAATCCCAGCACTTTAGGAGGCTGAGACAAGTGGATCACGAAGTCAGGAGTTCAAGATCAGCCTGGCCAAGATGGTGAAACCCCATCTCTACTAAAAATACAAAACAATTAGCTGGGCGTGGTGGTGTGCACCTGTAATCCCAGCTACTCTGGAGGCTGAGGCAGAGAATTGTTTAAACCTGGAGGGGCGGAGGTTGCAGTGAGCCGAGATCGGACCACTGCACTCCAGCCTGGG